>NW_017731375.1:5200867-5219208 GCF_001890085.2 Hipposideros armiger | reverse complement strand
GGTGTTGAGTTGTATGAGTTTTTTAAATAAATTTTGGATATTAATCCCTTGTCAGGTGTATCATTGGCAAATATCTTCTCCCATTTGGTAGGATGCCTTTTTGTTTTATTGATGGTTTCCTTTGCTGTGAAAAAACTTTTTAGTTTGATGTAATCCCATATGTTTATTTTTTCTTTTGCTTCCCTTGCCCGAGGGCATATATCAGTAAAAATATTACTAAGGGTAATGTCTACAAATTTACCTCTTATATATTCTTCTAGGAGCTCTTGGCTCTGATTTCCTTGGTTGGTTTTATTCCATTTTGCTGTCTGTGCTTCCTCTAGTTGCCTCAAATCTCTTTGAATGGAGAAAGAGTAACAGTAAAGAAATGAAAAACAAACAGACAAATGGAAGGGGGGAGGTGTGAGTTTGGGAGACGAAAAACCTAGGTTCTTTTTCTGGCCCTGTCACTCTTCACTGTGTAAACTTGGACTACGGTTCATATCAGAAATTACAGAAAACAATAGCAGTTTCACAGGGTCCTGGTGAGACGCATATAAAATAGTGCATGGTCAGTGTCTGTCCACAGCGAGCATGCCCTCCGCTGTAGCTGCCACTGCTATTATTTTTATTATCATTACGTTCGAAGAGAGTGGGTCTTCTAACTGATGATGAGAAGCTGAACCTGAAGCCATCTGCTGAGCCAGCGCTTTTGCCTGCACATGTCTAAAGAACAAGAAAGAAAAATGGATCAAGCTGGCACTTTCTCAGGCTCAGCTCAGTGAAAAGCTGTAAAAACAGCCTGCACGTGCCCCTGAGTGGGGCAGGGAGGCAGCCAAGACAGTACCTTGGGCGGGGTGGGGAGGGAATGGAGCTCCACTCGGGACATGGCTCCTCTGTCAGCAGATCCTTGCAGGGTGTCCTTAACTGGGGCTCTTTGGGGCCAGAGAGCTCTGCCTTTTCTGAATCGCACCAAGGAAGCATCAGTCCATCCCCACACCTGGGTCAGAGTGGGATCCTAGCTGGCATCCTAACAGGAAAAACTGTCATGTCCTGAGGACCTCTGAGGTTTTGGGGCCAATGTCAGGCATTTCACCTCCTTTCCTCTGAGTTCTCAGTCTGCCAGGTAGAAACAGAGGCTCTGAGAAGCTCCTGGCCTTGCTCAAGGTCACACAGTTGAACCATGACAGAACCGAGATTCAACTCTTTATGTGTCTTACCCTAAGACAATTCCACCGCTCTTTTCATTCATATACTATGTATCACACTGTCATTCTTACACAAGACAGGAGTCTGCTACATCCTTGTAAAAGCATATCGCATCCAGCCCTTTGTTTGGAAAACTTCTATTCATCCTTCAAAACCCTAGGCCAATGGGAAGACTCTATGCAGTCTTTCCTGGTGCTCCAACTCCACCATCTCTCCGTGATGACAGTCACTTTTGCCCCAGCACCTACTTCTATTGTTGCCCTTTTCATGCTGTTCTAGTATCATCAACTTACACATCTGTCTCCCTCGTCAGGCTGGAGGTTTCTCATTTGTCGTATTGTATCTGGATCTACAGATCCAGCCCTGGGCTGAACCCAGAGTAGTGACGGCATAAGTAAGCACATGGACAAGGGAATGAAAAAAAAAAAAAGAGAGAGAGAGAAATGAATTTTATTCAGCAAAGATTTGTCTAGTCCCTTCTAGTTAAATGTGAGGAATAAAGCAATGAACAGAACAAAGTCCCTGTTCTCATGAAGCTAAAACTCTAGGGAGAAACAGGCAATAATGAGGTACACAGGTAAATAAACAAAAGACCTGCTCTTTGTGAAAAAGGCTGTTCAGATGCTGAGATTCCTACCTTCAGATGAAGGGCTGACTTAGCAAGAGGACTGCTTCAATATTACTTGGGCACTGCATTAAAAGTGTAGGTGAAACGCTTCATTGTCCCTGGTCCTTGTGTGCCCTGAAACTTTCATTGCACTACACCCAAAATAAACAAAGCAAACAAAAACAAAATAAACAGTCCTGTTGGAGAAGCACGTAGTCCAGAGTCAGCCGACTCTAAAACACCCAGAACAGGGATGGCAATTATGTGGCACTTCTACCTCTACTTTCTACTCTTGGTCCTAGGGCAGACATTGCTAATCGATCATGGCACTCCTCCCAGCTGAGCCTGCCGGGCAGCCACAACCAATCAACCCTAACTGGCATGCAAGTTGAAACCTCTGTGCAGTCCTAGCCTGGGGCATTTTATCTCTGCTCTGGCTGAGGGAGTGTAGAGCTGTGGCAACAGCTTTGGGGGAAACCAAATCCCTGAACCGATCTTGGCAGTGGCACTTAAAAAAGAGAAGACTGAGAAGAAGAATTGCTTTTCAAATATTTGGTTTCCAAACATATTTATTTGCAACTCCAAGTCTACTGACCATATGCATTACATCTGTTCTGGATTGGGATTCAAACAAGGTTTATGATTTATTAGCTTTAAAAAATATATCTCTAGGTACCTCCACACAAAGATGCCAATGAAAGAAGCCTTGATCTCACAAAGGCACGCTTCCCCCTCCCAGAAGGAGTCAGGGAATTTAGGACCCCTCACCGTGGACAAATGCCATTGCCTGATTTGAAATAAGAAAAAAGAAAAAAAAAAGCTCTATTTGGAGCTTGCGATTCCTTTGTGTGAATTACACACCCTGGCTGATTTAATACCGCCCACTGAGGTTTCACAGCTCAGCAGAGGCTGTGTGGCTCTCTGAGGCCGCTCAGGCTCAGATGAATTTGCCAGGCCCTCCTGGGTGGCCTCTTCTCTGCAGATTCCTGTGAGTCCATGGCCTTTCCCCTTCAGCCCTTGAACTTCCTCTAGGAGTCCTCTGGCCTTTGCCCACACTCCTCTGCCTCCCACCGTGAGGGGAAGAGGAAGGGAACTGGCTATTATTGAGCCCCACCTGACTCGAACGAGTGTCTGGATCTCTCTCGTCCTCAGTTTTCTCATCTGTAAAACGGAAATGAAAGCAATGTCTCTCTCTGGTTGCCACAATGATTCAAGGAAGTCGTTCAGGTCAATAAGCCGCTCACAGGGACTGCTCCATAAATGATAGGTGTGCCAGCTATCGGCCTGCGACTGTGGGGGCTGATTTATTCCATTTTCACAAGAAGCCAATAGCCTGACTCTCACAACCTAGGGTACATCCGAATTCTCCCCTGGGACCTTGTCAGAGTGCACGTTCCCTGATCCCACCCACGGAGTGGGGTTCCCACCATCTGAGATGGGCCTGGGAATTGCTTTTTAACCAGCACCCCAGTGGTCTGGACTGGAGGTATATTTGCCACCCCTGGGAAACATTCTGTATAAAGAGAGAATCCCATCTCAGTTTTACAGATAAGAAACCTGAGAGGTGTAATGACCTACTCCAGGCCACAGGACGAGTAAGCAGCAGAACTGGGACTTGAACCGGGCCTGTCTGATTCCAAAGCCTTCGCCTAAGGTCACATTTGGGGATGTTTCCATCAAAGGAAAGTTCCTGCGTATGACCAGCTTTCCTGCTGCCTCCTGTTTGCCACACCATCTCTTCCCATGGCGATTTTTGCCCAAAGAGAATACGGCGATTGGAGACTATGCTGCCCACTGTCACTCACTGGCTGCATGACCTCGGACAACTGCCTCCATTCACCACCCACCTTCTCCATCCTGCCTGGTGCCCTGGGGGGCTGCCCTGATGGACTGCCTCAATGGGCTCCCTTGGCCCCTGGCTTCCTGCTGGAGCCAGCCAACACAGGGTGAGATGGGAGGGCAGGTGGGGAAACAGGCTAGAGTATTTCTCCCCGGCACCCCTCTACCAAGGGGGCCACAGCTTCAGTTGGGTGGCCTCCTCCTCCAGCTAGAGGTCTCTTGGGTTCTGGAAACCACACCTCCTGCTGCCCCTCAAGTCTTGGAGTCTCAACGGCTATCTTGGAGTCCCTGCCTGTCCTGGAGGACTTCGGGGCCCCTTTTTGGCAACCCTTAACCTGCCACCTTCCAAACAGCCTCTTCAGTAAACCCCCTTCAACGGCCTCCTTTGAATGACCATCTCTCCCCTGGGCGCTGACTGACACACGTAGCCTCCTCATCTACAGCGTGAGTAGAATCCTGAGGGCTCCATCAGAATTTGCCCAGTATGGCCTGTGGGCCAAATCTGGCCCCCTGACTGTGTTTGTAAGTAAAGTTTTCTTGGAACACAGCCAAGCCCAGGTATTCGCATGTTGTCTATGGCTGCTTTTACGTGACAATGGCAGGACTGAGTAGTTGTGACAGAGACTGGATGGCCCTAAAGCCTAAAATTTTGCCTGTCTGATCCTTTTACAGAGAGTTTGCCACACCCTAAGCTTCATCCTAGGATGCAGTAGCTGCAAGCCCTCAGCTCAGCGCCTGGACCTGGTGAATTGTCAGTGACGGCTGGCTCTTCCTGTCAGGGTTCAGCAGCAGCACCGCGTGGTTCCTGAGCCAGAGAATGTGGGAGCCAGCAGGGAGCAGGGGCAGTGACCATCTGCTCTCGCCTTCCCCATGGATTGCCACTTTCTGGGCAGGAATCTGCTGTGCGTTCTTCCTCTCAGCACCTAACCCGGGGCCCCCAGGGGAGTTAGCATCTATAAATGTTTGCTGTTGGATGAATGAATTCAATTAACCACCCATCAATTGGGGTGGAACTTTGCAGAGACCCAGCGTTTATGCAAATCAGAGCCCTTTGGGGACACGGCAGCTGTCACCACGTCTTAGTGGCTTTTCTGGCGACATTGATTTCCCAAGTTCACTGCCTCCGCTCTTTTCTCGCGGCTGCCACCACCACCAGTTTCCTCTGTGGTCGTCCTATCTTCAGACTCACCTTCTTCAAGCTATCTCCACACAGCCTCCAACATCATCTGTCTAATATGTAAACCTGGTCATCCTGCCCCTGTTATAAAAACCTGCCTATGGTTCCCCCCTGCCTAAAGGATTAATTATCTCACTGAAATTCCACAGCACAGCGTGCCAAGCCCTTCCCCACAGGACCCAGTCTCCACCCTGCCTCACCTCTCTTCCACATTATGCTCCAGCGCCCCGCGGGCTTTCCAGGCCCCCAGAGAGACCTTGATCGTTCTCACCTTCTCCCTGGAGTGCCCATCGGCACCCCTGCCCATGCCGACTCCTATTTGCTATTCTGGGCTTATCTTGGGCGTCACCTCCCCCAGGGAGCCAAATTGCTCTCCTCCAAGCTAAGTTGGGTGTTTCTTCATGGCTTCCCCCGTATGTACGTTGTGCCGGTCTCTTTGGAAAGTAATTGTCGCTTTACCTCCTGCCCTCTCATGCAAGGCTAGAAACTCCGAGTGAGCAGGTCATAGGTGGTGGCCACGTCCTCACTGCAGGACACAACAGGCACAACCCACGGGGGGCTGTCCCTCCATCAGCCCAGGCCCCTCCTTCCTCTTTGGCCTGCAGTATCTTTCCGGGTGTTTATATCAAGGGCCCAATCCTTGAGAAGTTACAGGATTCATCGTTTCGGGGTGAGGAGAGGCACATGTTTTTACCTACTTTATGCCTAAATACTTGAACATTCTTGGAAAGCCCAAAACAATGGCTGGATTGAAAGCCGTGTTATTTAAACACTAAATGGAAACATGTCTTTTCAGAAAGAAGCAGCCGCTCATTTGAATCTCAATCTCAGCATCTTCTCTGCGGACTAGCCCCTTGTGTTGATGGGGCTGATACGGGTCCGGCCTGGAAATCTAGCTTCGTTCTGAGGACGAGATGACAACCCCCCCTCAGCGATTTGTGCTTTCCTTTCTCTATGAAAGGCAGTGTCAACCAGATATAACTCGGGTGCCTGGAAATTATCTGGCCACTCAGTAAGAGTCAAAGGACTTCAGGGGCCAGGAAGAAACTGTAAATGTGGCAAGGGGCGTGTGGTCCTCCCAGTGGGCAGGGGGCTGAGGCAGGGAGGGGCCTCTGCTCACTTCCAGCCTTTGGTACTAGGGTCCTTCGGAAGATACCAGTAATATGGATTTTTATGAGAAATCTCCTGGGTTTCTTTAGCACGGACATTAATTTAAAAACGTTGAAGCCTGAAGGATGCCAGACTGATGCCCTCTTTAGGTTGACTTCAGCCTGCTCAACCTGGGTTTACAACCTCTGGTCTTCTCTCTACCAGACACTGTACACTTTGTTTCTGTTTTAACCCTCTAACTATCCATGAGACCTGCTAGTTTTTTGGTTAGGCCCATTTCACAGAGGACGAAACTAAGGCTCAAAACCAGGTTCCCAGAGCCCCCCGTAAGGAGTAGATAATGATTGAAATCCAGCTTGGTCCGATTCCAAGGCCCTGGTCACGCCAGCTTCTCGGGCCCTCCTGGTGGCTAAGGCTGGGGCAGGGCCTGTCCTGGGGATCCAGGCACGGAGAGTGGACTGGTGTGCCGTGACGCTCAGCTCACCTCCCCACCAGCAGCCAGGCCAGAGGACCCCTTTGTGGGAGCTCAGCCTCTGACTGTCAAGCATGGGCTGGCTCGGCTCCACCATCTGGCTCCACTTGGGCACTTTAAACATTGCAGACGCAACCGATGGGGCAGCCAGTAGGGCAGGCAGGCCCCGAGAGAAGCTTCAAGGTCTGAAAATGGAGGATGGAGGACGTCAACATGATGTCCACCAAGCAGGTTCAAGATCAAAGAGGCTGGGTGGGTCCTCACTCTCTGGAACCCACCCCATCTCACACCCCTTCGTCTGTCCATCCTTTTGTTCTGTCTCTCCTGCTGCCCTTTCTTGCCTCTCTCTCTCTCTCTCTCTCTCTCTCTCTCTCTCTCTCTCTCTCTCTCTCTCGCTCACACACACACACACACACACACACACACACACACACACACACACGTGTGCGCGTGCTCATGACTTGGCATCCTATGACAAGTTAAGTATTTTTCCAAACACAGCTAAGCTGGTGTTAGAAGGCTAATGAATCGAGCTAAAAGAAGCTTTCGTGTGCAAGTCACTAAAATGCTCTGTTTTTTCTTCCCCTCCATTACTTTATTTCTCCACAGCCTTCTCCTCCTACACACACATACTCACACACACATGCACCCACTCTCACACGCTTACACACACACACACACACACACACACACACACACATACATACACACACATACACACACACCACACAAACACTTCCTTATTGCCATTTCTTCGAAGAAAAGAGAATTCTGTACTTTAAATCTCTGGCAAAGTTATCCTATCAGGTCCTCAGGAAAAGGGGACCTGGCCTTTGGGGCCAGGTGACTTTTCTGCAGTCCAGGTGACTTTTCTCCCTTGGGTCTGAGCCTCGCAGCAGCCCTGCCAGGAAGGTAGTCATCCACAGGTAGTCACGTAGATAAAAAAGCTGCTAGTCAGAGAGGAGAAGGGACTTGCCCAAAGTCACAAAGTCGGCCTAGCCATGAAATCCCAAGTGCTAAAGCACTCCATGTGGTAGTCCAGGGAAACCTGCAGTCATTTCTGAGGCCCAGAAAGATGCTTTCAAAGACCCCCCTTTGATAAGTGCAGGCAGCACTGCACCCCAAAGTATTTCCCCACCTCTCAACAGCAAGAAGGGGGATTTTATCAGGCCTTATTCCCCCCTCACACACACACTGCTTTCTTCCTCTTTACAGCTCATCGAGATTGGGAGGATGGGGTAGTGACTATGTCCATTTTGCAGACAGGTAAACTGAGCCTTGGGTAGGTAGAGTGACTTTTCTGAGATCCTTTGTTGGTTAGCAGAAGGGCAGAGGCTAGACTGCATGTTTCCTGTGCCTGATTATGGATGGATGTGTGTTTCAAGATTCCAGTGAAAGAGCATTGAGCAGTGCCAGTTTTGTAGAGGGATACTGCAGGTAATTGAAAAATCTAATCTTGTTTTGTTAGTTGCTGGCATCATTCATATGATCTTTGGCCTCAGTTCCCACATCCATCAAATGGAGATGGTTGTCACAGGATTGAATAGCAGGTGACAGGGTCACACTATGCCATGTCTGAGGATTTTTTAGAGAGAGATCAATGAGATAACAGATGTGAAAAATTCTTTGCAGCACGTACAAGGTAAGGGATTATTTTTCAGATCCAATTCCTGCCTTCAGAGCTTGCACTAGACGGGAGATAGCAATGCATGGAAATCGCACTCATACCACCCTCTCCTAGTCAGTGGCAGACATTACAAATCAATTACTGCCCATCAAGCAGGCATCTCCAATTGATTGGTATTGAAATGAGAGGGACAGTCTATTTCTTTTCCTGACTACAGAAGGAGAAACAAACTTCCCAATTCCAGACACGACATGAAGTGCCTTCTAGTCCCTACAAGGAAAACATCAGCCTCTGCTAACCAAGCCCCGACTGTGAGCCTAATCCTTGCCCCACATCATCTCACCTAATCCTCATGACAAACCTGCAAGTCAGAGATGATCGTTTCCATTTCCAAGATGGCTGGGCTGCTTACCCCAGTTCACCCAGTTTGCAAATGATGGAGCCCCTAGTTGAACCTGGGCCTGTCTGTCTCCCAAGGGCACGCTCCTGCCACGGTCCTCCCTCAAACAGGAACCTAGCAGGTTAGGCACGGCTCAGAGACATCACCAGGGCCATCCAGCGTCTTCCGGGAGAACTCAAGCACAGCCACCCTTCTCCAGCAAGGATTTCTCATTCCCGCTGGAAACAGAGGGCCTGCCAGGACCAGAGCCCATCTCCTGGGAGAGGTGGCGCACACTATTTTGATATTGAACGTGTGCCCGCGGACCCAGCGATAGACCAGACATTTTACACATCTCAGAAATAAAACTCACGGAGGAGTCGATTCCATCTTGGCCCGAGCTGTGGGCACAGCCCCAGGAGGCCCTGGCTCTGCTAATTCTCTCATCAGCCTAATAGAAGAACAATCATCAGCGTCAGGATACAAATTTAGCTCCAGACACTTTTTTGGGAACTCAGAGGGCTTGTGACTTATAGCCTCACTTTAAAGAGGAGCAGATTGTTGACACAAACTCCGGGTAGTTCTCGTTTTTCTCGAGGACCCAAGTTGTGCGCGCCGTTCATGGGGGAACAATGCAGTCGTGGCTGAGGCCCATAAGTGGCTACAAACATCCAGCAGCGTGGTCATAGGCTGACCTATCTATAATTAACCTAAGTGTTTGTTTATTTAACGACCTCAATCACAGGCTCATTTAAATTGCATTCAAAAAATAAAAGATGAGCTCCAGGAACAGAAGAAAAAACAGAGGGATGCTTTTTTGTTCAGGCTTTACAGGACACTGTTGGAATGCATGCCCGGCTACCAGCAGAGAGACTGGCCGTCAGTAAGACTTCCAGAAGCATTAAATGGACACAGAAAATGCTAACATGAGCAAAGCTGACCCCACATAGGCACGCTTTGTGGTGAAGTCAGATGATCAGGGTTTGAATCCCAGCTTTACCACATACTGTATGCAACCTCGTGCAGGCCACTTAACCCCTAAAACCTGCAGTTTCTTCCTTAGAGAATCAATGGGGCGAAGTCTGCTGATATTGATGACTGCCATAGCTAACACGCCTCAGGCACTTGCTACGTGCCAAGCATCGTTCTACGCACTTATCGCTCATTTCGTTCTCACAATTGCACTATGAAATAAGTAGTATTATCACCTTCCATTTTATAGATGAGGAAACCGAGGCATCTAGAGGTTGGGTGACAAAGTAACGCTCACGGTAACAGAGTGTGGAGCGTGGGAACCGGGAATCGAAACAAGAGACCTGGCCTCACTGTGCTAGCCACTATCCTCCCCTGCCCCGGGCAGAGTTTGCACAGCGGGAAGTCCTCAGACCTGATTAGGTTGAACCCAGTTATTTTTCTTTGTCTTGCAAGGGTGGCTTATGCACATTTTTCTATCTGATATAAATAACATTTTGATTTTTCTACCCCTGTCCCTGGCTCCAAATATCAGTCAATACTTGAGAGAAAATAACTCTGTCTGGTTCATGGTGACAAGGTCAGGGCTCCTTCGGAGAACGCTTGCCGGCGCTGTCTCTGTCCTGGGCTGAGAAATCACGGCATTTATTTTAAGCTGAAACATTCTTATATTTAAAGCTTGTCATCAGGCTGAAGTTTGTTTATTGCATTCCATAATTATGATGAATATATTTTAAATAGAAAAAGATTTGAAATGTGGGACAGCTGCAAAAAATATGGTGTCAATCACTGAGAATCAACCCACATCTGGAGTTAGAACTTGGGTGGGAATGGCTTGTTTTGCATTTTTATGACCAGATGCATCCAGATTAGATGTACCTTATAAACTTCACCCAGACAACTGTCAGGGCCAATCAGCCTTAATTGAAGGCGACATTTTCTCCACCAATCCGCCCTGAGCTCAGGCCAAGAATCCCCCATATCACAGGCCCTGTGTGAGCTCTGTTAGCCGTGCACACAGGATCTGTCAAACACAGGCCAAATTAAATACTGGACTTCGTTCCACAATGACTTCCAATTAGAGCAGAGTGAAGTCTGGAGGGCTTTGAAGGCCCCCCTTGGCCTGCCACTTGGAGACACAACCAGTGGAAAAAGGGGAGCCAGGGTCTGCTGATGCCAGACCTTGCCCTGTGCTTTGCCCCTGGGCATTGAGCACTTACGATGTGCCAGGGTCTCGGTGGGCGCTTCACATACACTTCCTTCACACCCACCCCCCAACAGCCCCGTGAGATGGGTATGATTCTCCACTGGACAGGCCCGAAAACTGAGGCTCAGAGAGATGGATGGAGGGTCTGGCCCAAGTTTGCAAGGCCAGGAGAGCTGGACTATTCGCATCAGCTGGCTCCTATTCGCATCAGCTGGCTTCTCCTATTCGCATCAGCTGGCTTCGTTTGAAATGGTGGTTTTCAACCTCCCCTGAGGCCATTCGGAGGGAGGGGAGGGCCTTTTCAGCTGTTGCAATGACCAGCATTCATGCCAGGAGCCCAGGAATGCTAAATCTCCTGCCATGCAAGGGACAGAGCCGAGGATTGGAGAAGTGTCCCCTCAGTGTGCTCACAGAACCCCCCCATTCACCGACTCTTGATCTGACCCCACAAGGCTGGCACCCACAGTTAGGGAGTACCCGATTTTGTGTGCAAGCAGTAGGCTTGGAGGGTATTTTGTTATTCTAGACTTCCAAGACATCACACGTTGACATCCAACCAACTCACAAGAGCCAAGAATCACGATGCAGAGGGGAAGCGAGGAGGAGGATCCTATCTGTTCTGAGGAAATAATAAATATTCGCCCCCACAGTTATTATCAAGCTCATCATGTTACTTCTAAGGCTTGCAGATAGAGGCAGGATTCTGCTATAGGTGTGTGTGAACAATAAAATTGTCACAATTCAGACTTCCACTTTCCGAGCTACAACCAAGGCAGCCTCATAAAAAAGGGATCAATCGTAATAAGAATAATAATTACCGCTGGTGTCCCAGCTCCTATGCCTCAAGCTGATATGCATCATTTCGAATTCCTCCTACAATCCTGTGATGTAAGGGCTCTTATGCTGAGCCTTTCAGAGATGAGGAAACTGAGGCTCAGAGAGGTTAAGTGACAGCCCGAAGTCACACAGCTAGCAGAAGGCAGAGCCAAATTTAGGTTCTGATTCCATACACTGGACTCACTTGGTGAACCCTGAAGTCCAAGAAAATCAGCTCTAGTTTTGGTGACAAAATTCAAACCAAAGGTATTGGCTTCTCCTAAAAGCGCCTCTTGCACTGGTTTGAACCAGAATCCAAAAACAAACCTTCATTTAACTGTTAAAGCAGAGAAGGACTGGACACATCAAAGTCTTGGCAAGAACAGGCATAAAGGGAAGTCTCTCTCCACCAGCACGCCTGGTTTTAACAAGTACCATCATTTGTATCTAGTTTTGGGTAACAAAGAGATTTCCACAAGTCAGAAGCCTAGGATTAAAGGAGGTTGCTGATCTGGTTACAACAAATTCTATTAAGTGAAAAATTCTGTCTGACAGAGGTTTTCATCAGTCCCTCTCCCTACTGGAGACGCTCTCCTAACAGAGAAGGCTGGCTTGGAATTTGGGGGTTTTTTTGTGTGTGTGTGTGTGTGAACAGAAATGAAATTAGCAAACAGTTTACAGAAAGTTTTCTTGCACAGAGCTTGCAAAGGCAGATGCCGACAGGGACCAGCTCGGTGAGAGGCAGAAGCATGCAATGTGACAGGCAGAGGTGGGGACGGTGGGGACATGAGGAGACCAGGCCAGACCAGCCGCCAGTCAGCTCCAGCCAATTATTTCATGGCAATGTGAGGTTGGCAGGTTTTTTGACTTTTCACAAGAAGATGGGATTGTTATGTAAAGTCTCCTAGTAGTTGAAGGTTAACAAATACAAATTTAAAAAAAATAACAATTGTGTGGTACAAACCAAAAATGTCTGTGTCCTGAAGTGACCTGTAAGTTGTACAACCAACCTCTGACGCCTCACACCTTCTTGACCCTCATCATGGCCCCGGGCAGTGGGCACCATGATGATCCTCATGTAAGAGTGGAAGAAACAGATTCAGAGAGGGCAACCACCATGTCCAAAGCCACACAGCAGGCCCTCCCAGGTAACTCTGAGGTCTAGTCTGGAGAACAAAGACAGGACTCCAAAATATTCGTATCGAAAGCCTTTGACAAATGTAGCAAAAACCAGTGCTGGTATTTGTTCTTCAAAAAGCAGTCCCTCTTGGGCTGGCCAAGTGGCACAGTTGGTTAGAACACGAGCTCTGAGCAACAGGGTTGCCGGTTCGATTCCCACATGGGCCAGTGAGCTGTGCCTGAGCTGAGCTATTGCTCAGTTGGTGAGAGCGTGTGCTCTTAACAACAAGGTTGCCAACTCCCGCACAGGATGGTGGGCTGCGTACCCCCCACACACACACACACACACAACTAAGATTGAACACAGCACCTTAAGCTGAGTAGCTGCGAGCTGCCAACGGGTGGTGGGATGGCAACTGGGCTTGGAGCTGAGCTTGCACCCACCACAACTAAGATTGAAGGGCAACAACTTGACTTGGAGCTGATGGGTCCTGGAAAAGCACAATGTTTCCCTTCCTCAATTCCCCTACACAATTCCCCAATAAAATCTTTTAAAAAGCAGTCCCTCTCTCCACTTCTGCTCTGCCTCAAATCTCCTTCCTGCTCTTCTCTGATAAGGACGCCTGTCATTGCGTTTAAGACCCTCCCAGATAACCCAGAATGAACTCATCTTGAGATCTTTATTTCAATTACATCTGCCAAGATCCTTTTCCTAATTATGGTCATGGTCATAGGTTCCCAAGGTTAGACCATGAACCTTTCACTGGGGGCAGGGGAGTCACCATTCAACCCACTACATATCTCTTCTCCATTCTCCACTTCTTAAATTTGAATTTGTGTTTAAAATCAGAAACCCCAATCCTCCTCATAGTAGTGGCACCCCAACATCAAGCAGCCCTCTCAGAAGGTGGAGTCCCCAAGAGAGGGGAACCCCTGGCCCAGACGACTAGTTGATGGTCCTTCTGCACCACTGACTGTCTTAAATGACTGATGGTGTGAAATGATGGTGTTATCTGTGCATTTCCCTAGAAAAACACCCTCCCGGGATCCCAGGAAGAAAAGCCCTGATTCTGTCTCTGGTATGGGGAGCACAGCCCGTCCAAATTAGGCTACTTAGTGGAGAGAAGTGCTTGAGAAAGCAAAGCCATTTGCTCATGTCTATTGGTAGCAAATGTCACCAGCCCAAAGAACAGTATCTGAACAGCTTACACGTTTTATCTTTAAAAATTGCAGACATATGGTATTGATCTGATAAGAAAGCACTCCGCTAAGCTCTTTCCTAAAGAAGCATCAAAATAGCCATCTTTGTGGAGAAGAGGACCCGTGCCTCTCCTGTAGCTTACTATCAGGAGGAAGAAAATTGTGATTTGCAGCAGGTCTGCCCTCACACCTACATGGCCAGGGTTCAGGTACCTGTTTAGTCTCCATGCAGTTATTGTCAAGACCTGTGGGGCTAGCCTGGAATTGGAGGGAGGCGTCAATCTCCCTGAGGCGTATGACTCTTTAGGAGGGTAAATAACTGATCCAAAATAGGATTCTCTTGAAAAGAAGAGAGAAGTGTGTCTCATTTGGGTTGTTCTAGAAGCAGAAGTTGAACTGTTAAGGAAACAGCAGGAGAATGAGGGAATGGGACAGAGAAGGGAAGACAGGCAACGAAGGAGGCCAGTTACCACCACGCATACGTGGAGCTCAATCCACTGAGAACCTGGGGAACAACGCAGAACACGCCTTGGAGGTGCCCTGACCGAGGGCTGAGGAAGTGAAGGGGTTTCTCCATCAGCACCCACTTCCTCAGTGGTTCAGAGCTACTTCTGGGGCCTTGAACCCCGCACTCTGGCTTGCCCTGAGTCCAGGCCTTGTAAGTTCTAGTAGGTAGAAAAAAACCCTCAGGCAGAAGATGGAAGGCATTGCAGGTGGAGGTGAGCCCCAAAGGGGCTGTGGGAGGGGCCCCACCCCAGCAGCATCTGAAACAGGGATAGAGCCTGGCTTGGCAGCCAGCCGTGAGAGCTCTTTTCAGCCAAAGAAAAGAGCTGATCTTCTTAGCATGACCAAGAGTAGGCAGCCCTTCTTGACATGAGCCAGGAGACGTCCAGCAATATATTCATCACTTGGATAAAAGCCCGAGGGATTATCTCATCAAATGCCAACTATCAAGTCTTTCCAGACCTTTTTTCTCTGTTCCTGAGTCATGTCTCTTCAGAATGCCCTGAAATCATTGGGATTCTAAGGTGAAGAAAATAATAGCAATGATAATAATAATAATAATAATAATAGATGCAGCTACCACTTTTAGTACCTGTTTTACATGTGTTATGTTGTTTATCACTCACAGCAACCCTGTGAGGTGAGGAATGTTATCAGCCCCATTTTCTAGATGGAGAAAGTGAAAACAGAGAAGGGAACGAATGACTCAGCTAAAGCCACAAAGGGATGTGTGGGGTGAATGCAACCCATGCCTGGAGCTTCGCAGAAAACCAGAGGGCTCAGGAAAAGTGCTGGGTAGGATGTACTGTTCTCCCCAAAGCTCCCTTTGGCAATAGAGAGTGTCTCTAAGAGGCAGGAAAGAGTGCCCGAATGCCATGCCAGGCTCCTTCTGGGTTGCGTGCTGCTGCCTCGCCAGAGCCTAGAACAGTGCCTGGCACACAGTAGGTTTGATAAAAGTTGGTTGAGTAAAAGAATGTCTTCATAAGTGGTATGGGGTTATTGCCCCCATTTTATGCGTAAGGAAGCTAAAATGGAGAAAGGGCCAAATACAAGGAAATTCCAAAGGAGCTGAATAGAAACCAAGGTCTCTCTGACCCTGAGCACTTTTCCACCACACTGTGGGGTCTGTGGCTGGGCACCGACGGCTGAGACCAGGACCACAGGGCCTGGCTGACTTTCCTGCGGTGGCTGAGAGCTGAGCCCCTGGCGCTGGCCACTGCACTGTCACTGCCCACGGCTGATCATAAAGGGCTGTGGGTAAGAGAGTTCGGACCCACGCTGACCAATAGAAACACCACGTGAGCCACAAATACAAGCCACATGTGTAATTTAAATGCTTCTAGTAGCCACATTAAAAAAGTAAAAAGAAACAGGTAAACATAATTTTATGAATACATTTTACTTGACCTAATATGTATCCAAATATTATAATTTCAGTGTATAATCAATATAATACATCACTCTAGATCCTTCCTTCCTTTCTTCCTTCCTTCCTTCCCCCCTTTTTTTTTTATAGTATTAAGGATTTGAAATACAGTGTATGGTATTTTCTAGTTACAGAGTGTTTCCATTTAGAGCAGTCACATTCCATGTGCCTAAGCCACAGTGGCTGGTGGCTGCCATCTTGTGCTGGGCAGGTTTGGATGTTTCAGAGACAGCTTCTGCCTGTCTCACCTCCCCCTCACCTCCTGTATACTTGCATGCAGGGTCCACAGACGTGAGAAAACCAAGGGAACTTCAAATATACTCGTGTGTTTACATGTAAGAACCAGTGTTTACTGAAGGAAGGACATGGGAATCCTTGTACCACGAATGATGATGTGTACATGAGTACATACCCTTTGACTCACCAATTCTAGGATTTGATTCTAAGGAAACAGCTGGGAAAGTATGCAAAGAGTTACATACAAGGATCCGCCTCAGAGGCTTGTATTAGCTTCCTCTTGCTGCTGTAACAAATTAGCACACACTCAGTGGCTTAAAGCAACACACATTTATTATCTAACAGTTCCGGAGTTCAGAAGTCTAAAATGGGTTTCACTGGGCTGAAAGTAAGGTTGTCAGTAGGCCTTCGTTCCTTCTGGAGGCTTAAAGAGAGAATCTGTTGCCCTGTTTTTTTCCAGCTTCTAGAGGCTGCCCTCATTCTTTGGCTCATGGTCCCTTCTAGTCATCAATGTCACCACTTCAGCCACTGCTTCCATATTCACATC
The DNA here is from genome assembly GCF_001890085.2 of Hipposideros armiger. Taxonomy (NCBI): domain Eukaryota; kingdom Metazoa; phylum Chordata; class Mammalia; order Chiroptera; family Hipposideridae; genus Hipposideros; species Hipposideros armiger. The sequence goes on along the minus strand of NW_017731375.1, from coordinate 5,202,781 downwards.
TCCCTTTCCTGCCTCACTCTTTCCTGTATAAGCACCATGGTGATTACACTGGGTCTACCAGGGTAATCCACGGAAATATCTCCATCTCAAAATCTTTAACTTTATCACACCTACAAAGTCCCCTTTGCCAGGTAAGGTCATATATTCATAGGATTCTAGGGATTTGTGTGTGGGCATCTTTGGAATGACAACAAAATCACAAACAATCCTATAGGGAAGTGAGCCAAAGATATGAAGGGGCATTCCACCAAAGAGGACATCTGGATGGCAAATAAGCACATGAAAATCATAAGCCATCAGGGAGATGGAAGTGAAGGCCTCAGGATAGCACTGCACACCTATTAGAACAGGTCCACTTAGAAATGGTGACAATACCAAGTGCTGGTAAGGTTTTAGCAAAGCTAGATCTCTCATACATTGCTAGTGGAAGCATAAAATGGGACAGCCACTCCGAAAAACAGTTTCACAGGCTCTCACAAAACGAAACATACATTTTACTTAAATAAGCCAGTAATCGCACCCTGGACATTTATCCCAGGGAAATGAAACTATGTCCACACACCAAAAGCTCTATACGAATAGTCAGAGCAGTTTTATTTGTAATAGCTAAAAAATAGTGCCCTAAAATAGATGAATGGTTAATTGGTGTGGTTCACCCAAACCATGGAATAGCACTCAGCTATAAGAAGGAAGGAATAATTTATACAAGCAATAAGGTGAATGGATCTCAAGGATATTATGCTGAGTGGATATATGGAATATATATAATACATAAAAATATATATTATATTACATTATATTATATTATATTATTATATTATATTACATATATATGATTCTCAAAAAGGCAAAAATATAGAGATGAAGAACAGATGAGTGGCTGCCCAGGCTTGGGGAAGGGGAGAGGGAGAGGGGTGGGAGTGACTCTGAAGAAATAGAATGAGAGACATCTTTGTGGTGATGGCAGAGTTCTGTATCTTGGTTATCGCGGTGGTTACACAAATCCATACATGTGATGAAATGACAGAGAACTATGCACAGATTGTGCCAACGTCAATATCCTGATTTTGATATTGTGCTATCATTATGTAAGATGTAACCATTGGGGAAAACTGGGTGCAAGGTACACAGAAACTGTACTATCTTTGCATTTTTCTGTGAATCTAGAATGATTTCAAAATGTGTTAAAAAAAAAACAACAGCAATAGAAATAACCTAAATGTCCAACAACAGGGGATTGGTTAAATGAGCTGTGCTACACCCACAGAATACAATGATGCAGAACCATTTAGAATGAGCAAGTAAGGCCACATAGGTAGACAAAGAAAATCAATATATAAAACAATGTATCCTGTGAGATTCCCTTGTAACTGGGTTCTATGTGGTTGGACAGAGAGAAGTCTGAAAAGACATGCCAAAATGTTACCAGTGATTTTCTCTGGGTGACTTTTGTCCTTTGCACTTTCCAGTACTGCCCAATTTTTTATAATGCACATGTGTTACTTTGATAATCAGAAAGAAAATGTTATTTCCATTTTAGAAAAAAAATAAAAATGGTAAGAAGGCAGCCAAAGGGCAGCAGACTGTGTTGCCATCTCTTCTTTCCGCCCCAAATGCAGCTCTGTGAGCGCGTGCGAAGGGAGGCCTGTGGAGCAATTCCTCCTCCCAGGGAAAGGAGACCATGAAATATATGCTTTGCTTTCTGGCAGAAACCAAATAAAGGGGGTTGGAGTGATTCAGACCAAAGACCACAGCAAGTCAGGAATAAAACACCACCTGGTATAGCCACTAGGATTACAGTCCTCCCTCCCCCACCCCCCAACATCTGTGTGGAAGAGGGGGTTTGCATTCAAGAAGAGAACCTGGTTGTTGTGAAGAATTAAGCTATTAAGTCTCTCTCTCTCTCTCTCTCTC
>NW_017731375.1:5189081-5200780 GCF_001890085.2 Hipposideros armiger | reverse complement strand
CCCCCTCTCTCCCCGCCTTTAAAATATTTTAAAATATTTTTGCTGTGTCATCATTTCTGTTAAGAGAAGCACCTAGCTTTGCATTTGCAAACACAAGCCCTCAAAGCCTTTCTGTTGGGCTAGTTTCTGCCTGGACCCAGGGAGGCCACAGCCCTGTGCAAATCACCCTAAAGTCTCGGCTGGGGAATGAATGACAAGCAGAAATTGCTGTGAGGGTTAGGGGAGCAGCTAGGACTTGCTTAAAAAACCCAGACAACAATCATCATTGTAATAGTCCTTTTATTTTGAAGCATCTGTTGTGCTCCAGGCCCTGTAGCCGCCACTCTGTGTAATCCTTCTAAAGTTGGTATTTCCATTTTACAGATAAGGAAACAGAGGCCTAAGGGAGGTAATCAGTCCATGATGGCACTGGGCTAAACCCCACTTCTGACGGAGTTCAAAGCTGTGTTCTTTCCACTTGAGACCTTGCCCCTCATTTTCCTTGGTTCCCTGGGTGGATAGACAGGGAGGGGCTGGCCTGCACATGGCCCCTTGGCTGCCCACCCCACCCCTCCCCCAGGGCAGCAGGCAGGGCTCAGGCCAGACGCCTGCCACGACACCCAAATGGCCACTGCCACAGCAGGTCCCTGGACGCAGAGGCCATGCTAGCCTGGAGGGAATCTCCTGTGCACAAGCTCCCCCTTATGGAAATGAGGGACAAGTTGCTGGAGCTCCAACCTGCTGCTCCACCCGGCAGGCAGGGCGGAGATGCTGGGAAGGGCCCGCCCTGCACCTGGCCCCAGCTCCCAGCCCCGGCCCAGCCCCAAGCTTCCTGCTTGGAGAGCGCTGCTGCCTGACCCCCCTAAAGCACACATCTTCTCTGGTGTCCCACTGGGGGACATGTCCTTGGATCCACACGTTGCAGAATGTTGATAAATAAAGTAACACAAGCTGACAGGGCCCTGAGGAGAAGTGATGATATTTACAAAGGCCTTCTCAGGGAGCTCTTCTCCTGTTTACACACCCGAAGGAAAACATCCTTTCTTTCGCAAAAAAAAAATAGCACGGGTAATGTTTTACTTCCTAGGGTGCCTGAGAACCGCTTTCTAACTGCGGAGCTTTGAGCAAACCTCGTCCCCTCTGTGAGCCTCAGTGTCCTTGTCTGTAAAATGGGTGTGACGATGCTGACTGAATAGGGTGGTTGTGAGGAGACCGTGGGCATAAAGGGCTTAGGTGAGTGCTCAGCCATTTCTTCCGGTCCTTCTGGGAATGAAGAGGGGGACGCTGCCGGCCCAGAGCTCACTCGCTTATTCACCCAGCCACTCAACGCGTAAGTACTGAGAGCTCCCTCTGTGCCAGGCAAGCACGGCTACGAGCAAACCAGACAGGGCACCTCTGTACCTTGCACAACTAGTGGCGACCCTGGCCCCCAGGAGGCACAAGGAATGTCTGCCGGAAGCAGTGGGTGAAGGGAATAGGGACAGAAGGGGGGACAGCGTGGTCTCAGCAGACCCCCGGCCCCCTTGGTCCGCTGGACTGGGACTCAGACACCTGGTTCTAACTTAGTCCCTGTTTCTTTATAACTTTGTTCCCTGTTCCTCCCTCCTTCTCTCTGAGCCTTCATTTGCCCAACTGAGAAATGGGAGAGCAGGAAGGAACGCTCGGTGGGGGTGCCAAGGGCCTTTCGGTCAAACGGTGGCCCTGCTCCAAACTACCCCCCTCCCCCACCCCCCACTGTCCTCCCTGGGCCTCCCCACCCCCCATGGTGCCCCATGTAGTCCTCCAGCCTGTTCTTCCTGAGCCCAGGCACACTGCCCAGGCCCTTCTAGACTTAGGCCGCGTTAGCTAAATGGGGACCTGGCCTCTGGAACCCAAATCTCAGTTTCCTCACCTGTGAAAGGACCTTTGTCACGGCTCCCATGGCTCTATTATTAGGCTTTAACTATGAGGACTCCAGAATGAAGGGAGGTCCATAGTCTTATTGTGGATATGTTATCGCAGGCAGGTGTCCCTGGAGATGTGCATCCTAAGAGATGGCCGTTGAGGGGAAGGGAAATAAGGAGACTCAACTGTGGGGCTGCCAAGAAAATGCCAGTGGGCTTCTCGAAGGAGGCGATTCCTGAGCTGAATACGGGGACAGGCTGAGTGGTGAGGGCTGAGTGTGTGTGTGTGTGTGTGGGGGGGTCACCCTCATACAGAAAGCGGCATGTGCCAAAGTAGCTGGAGTTAGGTTTTGCCCTCCTTTGGGCAGAGCCGCGGGTTCTTCAGGGTGCCAGGGTAGCCAGTGTGGCGTTGGGGAAGAGGACGGTAAGGCAGGCAGGTCACCCTGGTCACGGGGGCTTTGAATGCCAAGGTGAGGGCTTGGGACTGTGTATTTCAGAACAAGGGAAGCCACCTTTATGTCACTTGGGCGGAGCAGAGAGGGGAGTTGAGGCAGGAGAGACCAGGGTGGCAATGATCCAAGGGAGAGAGTGAGGGCTGGCCACTGGGTGTGGCGAAGGGAAAGTATGTGAGACGTGTTCCAGAGATGGCACCAAGAGAGCTGTGTGATGGATTGACTGTGGGGTGTGAGGCCAAGGGAAGATCTTACCATCTAGCTGGAGGGCCTAAACAGACACCCAGGGAACAAGAGTGGAGTAGACAAGACAGGGGATAATTAAGTGCTAAATTGTGTGGCTTAATTTATTGTTTGGACAGTTGCCTTGTACTATAAACCCCATTGCTCTAATGAGCTCATGACATCAGCCAGTAGGGAAGGCGTGCCTAGCCTGTCGCCCGTCACAAGTGGAGCCCCATGTGGGTACTGCCCAGATTCCTACCTGGACAATTGGACTCTGGGCTTCTGGACTTGGTTGGCAATTGGGAGTACCAACAAGCCCCAGACCTGGGCACCCTTGACAAGACCTCTTCCTTAGAAACTCCAGAATTTGCAAAGCCTTGAACTCACCAGGATTTTGGTGCAGAGGAGGAAGGAAGCAAAGAGTTTGAATCTGACCATGATGCAGGAGCAAGGGTCCTGCCGCGGAGGCCAGGGGCCTTGGCTCCACACCCAGCCCCCCTCTTGTTTATGTGATCTTAGGCAAGTCCCCAACTCTTTCCTGTGAAGTGAACATAATGCTCACTTCTCGGGATTCAAGTAAACGCCCAGAAAGTGTGCTGTGAACCTCAGTTATCAGGAAACAATGCTCCCAATTTTAAAAGAAGTTGAAACAACAGATATATAAGAGCGCCCACCTACCACATGTCACCTCCTGGGTGCTCCAGAGGGTACAGAGAACTGATCCCAGCCACCAACCATGGAGGGGAAAACCTGTTTGTCCTTGATTATATTGCTGTGCTAATTAAGAGAGACGAATTTGTCTTGGGGGAGCCCAGCGAGCCTTTTTGAGAAGCTGGCATCCAACGTGGGCCTAAGATGGTGTCTAGACCTTCTCACCAGAGAAGTAACAGCCCCTTGTACCTTTTCTCCTTAACGAGACTCACTCTAAATGTCTTTGCTGGAGGAGCTTAGAATACCAGGCTCGAAGGGTGGGGTGGTGGGAGGGAAATGAATTTACAGAGTCCCACATATATGATTGAGAAGGATTGACTTTCCATATCAAGGAAAGTCAAATCCAATAGAGATTATGGAGGGCCCGACCCCCCCCCCCCCACTGGCCCATCTCTCCCAGGCTCCATTCTTCATAACACTGGCTACAGCTGTAATGGAGAGATTGTCTGTTTGATTGTCTGCTTAGAAAATGCCCCCCATCCCTGGCCTGCAATAGGGATGCTTGGCATAGAGTAGGCACTCAATAAATTTTTGTTGAATGAATGGATAAAGAAAGCTCAGGTGGTAGTCTGAGACATTCACAGGGAAACAGGTATTGTTTTCACCTGTCAGATCATCACAGATTAAAAGGTGATTGCTGGGCCTGCTGAGTGGTGCGTTGGTTAAGAGCTGGCTTGGGAGGCCAGAGGGCCCCGGTTCGGATCCCACATATGAGGGCCAGTGACACTGCCCTCTGCAGCTAAGACGCTGAACAACAGCTCAACCTGGAGCTGGGCTGCCATGAGTCGCTGGTGACGGCGTAGGCTGCAGCCATTGCTGCAGTGGGTTGCCATGGGCTACCGTGTGTAGCCAGCAGCCAGCGTGAGCGGCCAGCAGCCGCAGTGAGCGGCCGTTTAGAAGCTGGCGACTGATCTGCCTCGCCCGGGAAGAGCGCAATGATGGTGCCAACTTGGGCCAGTGAAGCAACGTCCTCCACAACTAGACTGAAGAACAAAAGGACAGCAACTTGTCTGTCCCCCTCCCCCCAATTCCCCAGCACTGTTCCCATCCCCCCAATTCCCCAATAAAAATCTTTAAAAAAAAATAAAAGGTGATTGCTCCTAACCAGCGTTGGCCCTAGTGACAGCAAACAGACCTCTGGACACTAGAGGTGGGAATATGTAGTTACAGATCTTCCCAGGGACAGTTTGGCTATCAAAAGTGTCAAAAACGCCCATGCTCTTCAATGCAGCAATGCCACAATCTCACAGCGGTGTGCCAGTGGAGATGTCTTACCACAAAACATTGGAAATAATCCAAATGCTCAACAGTAGGGGACTGGTTAAAGAAACTGTGTCGGTCCTTGGAATGTTACGTGAACACTGAAAATCGTACGGGAGTGTATATACGGAATGATCCCCACGAGGTATTCCATGGGGAGAGCCAGCCCCCACGCCCCAGTGTGTCTACACCCACCAAGTCTGGGGGACAGCGGGCATCTCTGGGCATTTTTATGTTCCCCTTTTTTGCCGACCTGTATTTTTTTGCACTAAAAAACAAGGAGAATGTATTATTGTTACAAAACAGTAAAGCCATTTCCATGTTGATTTGTAAAAGAAGGAAGGAACTGCACCAGAGTGTCTTAGACGCCCCTCTCCAAGGTGTTCCAAGCTCATCCAGGGAGACCCCAACTCTCTCCCAAGGACAAGAGCCACTGGGGCATCAGAGGCCCAGGACTGCCACTCATTCCGGGGGCAGCTGTGGCATCTGACTCAGGACTGGTCCTTGGGGGCCTCCCCTTTCAGCTGGGGCCCTCAGGACCAGCCTCAGTTGTCGGTAACCTCAGGCCATGTCTGAGGCCCATTCTCAGCCACTTCCTAGTCTCGGGTCCTGGAGTTTGGTTCAGAGTTCAAAGTCAGCCAGAACCGGGTCCAGGCTCTGCGCGGTCTCTTCCCAGCTGCATCACATCCCCTCTCCTTTCGTGTGTAACGGAGGCTCACCCTCTCTGGATTGTGTGGTGTTAGGGTCAGATTAGGCGAAGTATTATCCAAACCCAGTTGGCCTCCAATCTCAAAAGAACCCAATGTCCCGACGCTGTCCGCCTGCTCCCATGCCCTAGGCACGGTGCCACACCCCTCGTTTTCAGGGGCTCACTGGGAAAGCAGCTAGGGGGGTAGGCCCTCCTCTCACCGCCGCCCTGGCAGCTCCTCATGGAGGGTTATGTCATCGGTGGGGTTCTGGGGGACGGGCGATCCTTGTCCAGAAGGAAGAGGTCAGGACAGACCACACAGAAGGGGCAGCACGGTCTAGAAGGACAACTCAATGGACACTGCTTCCCTTCACCCAGATCTGCCCCTTCTCCAGGTGCCAAAGAGTGGGAGAAACGGGACTATCAGGTGTGTGTGTGTGTGTGTGTGTGTGTGATGGCACGCAGGTGTGACGAGGGCGGTAAGGAGGGAAGCAACAAGTGTGCCTGCCGTGTATGTGAGGTGCCCGCTGGGTACTTTCTCAGAGGTTACCTCCCTTACAGGGCTCCACATCAGGCAAGGTGTCCTGTGATTATTCCCACTGATGAGAGGGGAAGTGAAGCTCAGAGAAGCTTGACCGGGGCGTTCAGCCAGAGCGGGCAGGCTTGAGGGGGCTTGGGCATCGCAGTCGGGCTGATCGGGAAGCTGGCTCCCCCATTCCGTGTTAGGATGATATCAGGCAAGTCATGTGTCGCTCTGAGTCCTGGTGTCCCCGATCTGTCAAGTGGGGTTGCCAGCTCTCTGAAAGTGTCGCTGTTAAGAGTGGAGATAATGTAGTCAGATCACCAAGCCCCGCACCTGGTACAGCGTCAAAACACAGAATTGGCTGTAACTGCTCCTTTTAATGATAAAAATGGCTGTGTCTAACACCAGATTCCACCGAGAGGTCAAGGTGGCAGTGGGGTGGGGGTGCACATAATACAGGAAGCACGGGCCATCTTCCTTGGAGATGGGAACCACGTGGACACAAACATTAAAAATCAAAGGACTCCATCCTCTCCCTGCGCCCCCATCAAATGAGAACCATCTAACTGATGTCTGCCGACCAGGTTCTCCACCTGCCTCTGTGCCTGCCAGGAAAGCAGACCTGTGTTTGCAGTGAGCCGTGTCAAGAATGCAGTGGCCTCAACAATTGAAACAGATACAGAGAAGCACCTACTGTGTGTCAGGCAGAGTCTTGCATGTGGCAGAAACGCTGGGGTTCCATGAACCTCAGTGACGTGGCCCAGCTAACACGTGGCCGAACTGAACCTGAGACTATCAGAGCCGGCCTGCCAAAGCCTGCTCCCTTTTCTCTTTGCCATGTTCCTTCCCTCCCACCACACTGACTCCTTGATTTAAAAAATTAAAAAACGTATGCTTCTGAACATAATGCTGTTTACAGACTTGCGGTGGAGTAAGATACGTGTGTGTGAGTGTGTGTGTGTGCGTGCGCGCAGTGCATAATGTGCGTGGGTCTGTGTGCGTGAAAGAAAAACAAAAAACAGCCCTCAACCCTCGCTGAGTTCTCAAATCCGGAGAACGGCTGCTTTCCCCTCACCCCAGGGTGGCTGCGGCATTGTGAACGAGCTGCAGACCCCCCAAGAAACCAGAACATTCTGTACCTTGTGGCAATTAGTCCCCACTTGGCTTAAGGACTCCAACATCAAAGGAGGCCTCCGCCTGCTGCCCAAGGGAGAGTGGGGAATGCCTCAGACAGCCCTTTCCCCCTCATTAGGGGCTCCCGCCACCAGCAAAGCAGACTCCGGACAACAGACCCGGCCCCATCAAAGGCCCCCTTCCCCCGGGAAGGCCTCTGTAATCCGGGCCTGACTATGCCCTACCCCCTCCCTACACCAGCTCAAAGCAGCCGTCTGGGGACACCTGACTACTCTCCAGTTCAAAGCCAAGTGAATGCATTAACAACACAAAACACCATTTTCCTGTCTCCAAATTCCTAGGGCTCTGCCTTAAGCTGCCTGCAGTCAAGGCCTGGAGGGCACACAATCCCTGCCCACTTAGCCCTGGGGCCTGAAGTCAGACCCCTCCTCTGCAGTCTCCCTAGCCTTTGAAAGCCCCGAGCACAAACAGGGGCTAACTTAAGCCACTCAGCAATGTCTCTTCAGGCCCTAATCTGCTCCTTCATAAAGTAGGTGGCCAATCTGCAGCCAGCCCTCCTGGGAGCCAGGCCTGAGAGGAGAGAAAGCAGGCCAGCTCTGAGGCTGCAGCCTCGCTCTGCAGGCAGAGCCTGCTTCTTCTGTACCAGAGTAAACATAGCTGAGGAAGAGCTGCAAGCCGTCTCCCTTCAGAATCCAAGATGCTAGATCAGAAGTGCCATATTTAGTCATTTACTCGTGCATCCACCTGCCTGTTCATCCATCCATCTATCTATCCATCACTTATCCATCCATCCATCCATTCATTTATCCATCCATCCATCCATCCCACATCCATCCATCCATCCATCCATCCATCCCACAACCATCCATCCATCCATCCATCCATCCATCCATCCATCCATCCATCTATCCACCCATCCCACATTCATCCATGCTAGACCCTGTTCCAGCCCTGGGGACCCAGAATGAAATTAAATCCAGATCCTGCCCTCAAAGAACTTCCAGTCCATAGAAAGAGCAGAACATACCGCACGGCTATAAGAGAGGAATGCTGACAGGCAGCAGGGAGCCCAGAGGATGGAGTCTGAGGTGACCAGGAAGATAGCACAGAAGGTGTGAAACCTTGACCTGGAAGATGAACAAGTTTTACTAAGCAGAAAGGAAGAAGGTGGCATTCCAGGCAGTACATGCAAAATCATGGAGGCCTGAAACAGCCTAGAATGTTTGGGAAACTAATTACTTAGCTTCTGAAGTTTGTATGAAGGGGAGGGGGTGGGAAGAGATAAGCCTGCAGCCAAGAAATGGGGTCCTTCATTCCATGAAGCCCGTTCCCTGATGAGCATTTAGCTCCATTTGTGACGCACATGTAGACAAACAAGTTTCCACAGATGCAAACAGCAAATATATGCACATACACAGAGATGTGGCTACCTTTACACACATGCATGCTCGTGCAAATGTAAATATGTTCATACATGTGCAAGCACATGCACACAATTACATTCACACAAATGTGCTCACATGCACAGAACATATCTACCCACATTCAAACACACTTACATATACACACGGGCATGCTAACACACACAAACTCACACGTGCTAAATGTCCTAGCATATTTAACCAAACACACACACACGCATGCATGCACATGCGTGCGCGCGCACACACACACACACACACACACACACACACACACACACACACTGCACCCGGGGAAGACCAGGACTAGGATGCCTGCCTCTCATTATTCCTCAGCCATAAAAATGTGCCCCAGGCAGTGAAACTTGGCAGAGCTGGACCCCATCAGCTGTGCCTGGCCTGGAGCCGGGTGTCCCTGGGCTCCACTCAGCTCTGCCAAGAAGATGGGACTCCCTATCCTGATGTCAGCCTCCTTTCCCAGCCTTCCTGAGCCAGCGCTACTCCCACTGCGAGAGCTGCCTTCCCCTCCTGCAGCCAGGGACTTGCTTGGGCGGTGGGACAAAGGTTCCAGAGCCAGCCCTGTGATGTTGTCTCCTGGGCCGGTGCCCGGCCAGCTCTGGGTAGGGCAGCACCATTCTGGGTACAAGACCCAGCGGGTGCCTCACTACTCCTCCAGTTCCATCTCATGGGCTTCCCCCAGCCCACGCCCTCTGCTATAGCCCTCCTGGATCTGCCCTGCTCCCTGAACTTGATTCCTGATGTGCTTGGCCATCGATATGAGACCATAGCTGGGATGCCTCTGACGCTTAGCAACTGAGGACCTCCTGGAGCCGTGGGAGGTGGGGTGTGATGGGGTGAAATTAGCTGAGCTCACTTCATCTTCCCACCCACTCAAACAACCATCCATCCATCCGTTGCTCACCCACCTAATTATCCGTTTCTTTGAACATCTAACATCCAGTTTGTTCACCTAGTCATATATATGTCCATCTGTCTATGTATTCATCTACTTAACCATCCATATGCTCATCTAGTCATAGACTTTGAAATCCAAAAGACCTGGATATGTGCTTATTTCACCACTTCCTACCAGTAACAGATGATGTCAATTCGCACACAAGCCTGACCTCTAACTGCCAGAACCTAAATCTTTTCGCCTAAGTGCTTTCTCTTGCCACTGACTGAGCCTTATCTGCCCGTGTGTGTGGCAGACTGGAGGAGATACAGAATTCACACCCTTTGGGGGTCGCCTCCCACCAATGATCAGCCAGAGTTGGGGTATAAGTGGCCCACCTTCCTCATCACTGGGTGGGATGACTCTGAGCTGGGTATTCTTCACCGGATCCCAAAGGTCCCAACAGGATTAAGCTCCATCCTTCATTTGGCTGCCTTCCCCTCCCTGTCTCGCTTCCCCACTTTGTTATTTCCCTCCCCAAATCAACTACTTGCATTTGAATTCTTTTTCCAAGGTTGGCTTCTGGGAAACCCAAACTAAGATAGTACCTATGTGACTTCAACAGATTACTTTACTTTGTATGATGTGTAGGCTCTGGTAAGCATTCCAATAATATTAGTTGTTGCTTTTATTATATTATTATCAACAACAACAATAATGGAACTACTCTTGTCCTGGTGAGGCGTTGGTCTCCTCCATTCAGCTACACAGCCAGTGTCACCGCCATCCAGCTGTGGATGATCAACATAAGCCACATCCTTCTCCTCACTCCCAATCCTTTCGACTTTTATCTCTTCTAGTTCCCGACTCTGTTCATTTCTCTCTATCTTCACACCTACCCCTCTGGCCCAAACTAGAACCATCTCCATCCTTCACTCCACAAAAGCAAGAGACCCCTAAGCAGCTGCCACACACCTCCTGTCCCCACCCCTGGCCCTCAACAATCCACTGTTCAGAGTGAGCCAGAGTGATCTTCCAGAAATATGTATCTGATCACAAGCCTTAATACTCTCCAAAGCGTTCACTGCTCTGAGGACAAAGAGCAACGTTCTTGACAACCTTCCAGGGCCCTGCCTGCTGCTGTGGTCACACTCACCTGTGTTTCCTGCACTCTGCCCTCCAGCCTCCCCGACCTCCCTACTGTGAGTTGTCAGGACACACAGCACTCTCTCCTGACACCCAGCTTTGCTCCCACTGGTCTGTATTCACTTTGTTAACCCCCATCTTCCGTCAGATCTCAGCTGTAATATCACTCCTTCAGAGACACCCTCTCCCTGGCATTCCAGACTAGGTCAAATCCCTTATTATAGGCTCAAACACATTCATTCATGCATTCATTTGACATTTTTTGAGGGCCTCCCCTGCATTAAATGCAGCAGTGAACAAATCAGACAACGTCCCTGCCCAGTGTCTGTGTCTGTGTGTGATGGAGGGGGAGGCTCAGAAGGAGGTCTTACTTTAGAAAAAGCAGTCTGAGAAGACCGCTGTAAGGAAGCGATGCTTGAATTGAGATCTAGGTAGTTAAGGTGAGGTGGTGGTCCTGGTAGGGGTGGTGGTGATGAAAATGATGGTGGCAGTGGTGATAATGGTGGTAAGCACGGTTATGCTGGTGGTGGTGATACTGCTGAAAATACTAGTGGTGATAGTGCCGGCAATGATGATAGAAGTAGGGTGGTGGTGGTGATAGTTTTGAAGACAATGATAATCGTTGTGATAGGAATTGATAGGCAGAAAAATGCCTCCACCCCTCCACAACACACACACACCAAAGATGTCTATCGATATTCCGAAGCCCCAAACCTGTGAAGATGTTATGTTACCAGGAAAGGGTGGACTAAGGTAGCTAATCAACTGACCTTGAGATAGGGAGATTATCCTGTATTATCTGGGTGGGTCCAGTATAATCACAAGTGCCCTTATAGTGAAAGAGAGCAACGGGATAGATACACAGCGATGCAGCGTAAGCAAGACTGACTGGCCATTGCTGGCTTTGAGGATGATAGAAGGGGGCCGTGAGCCAAAGCATGTGGGAAGTCTCTAGAAACTGGATGAGGGTTCTCCCCTAGAGCCTCCAGAAGGAGCACAGTCCTGCCAACGCCTTGTTTTTTAGCCGATCGAGACCAATTTCATATGTCTGAGCTCCAGAACTGTAAGATAGCAAACTTGTATTGTTTTAAGCCGCCAACTGCTATGGTCTAGATATTTGTGTCATCCCGCACCCCCCACCAAATTCGTATGTTCAATCTTAATGCCCAGTGTGATGGTACTAGGAAGCAGGGTCTTTGGGAAGTGATTAAGTCATGAAGGTGAAGCCCTCACGAATGGGATGAGCGCCCTTAGCCCCTTCTGCTAAGTGAAGACACAGTGAGAAGATGGCCATCTATGAACCAGGAAGCCCTCAGACCAGACACCAAATCTGCCATACCATGATATTGAACTTGTCAGCCTCCTGAACTGTAAGAAAAAAA
>NW_017731375.1:5187151-5188706 GCF_001890085.2 Hipposideros armiger | reverse complement strand
GGTGGTGGTGATGCATTTTGTAGGAGCTCAGTCACTTCCTGGGTTGAGCTCACCATCTTCTTATGGTTGATAACCTTGTCATTTTGATCCTCCCTAGCCCCGCGGTCTGAAGCAGATTTTCCTGAGCAGAACTTTGAAGAGGAGGATAATGTGGAAAGGGGCTGGGTGACTGAGAAGCATCTCGCCAGTCGCAGCGGGGTGGAGAGGCACAATAGGAGCAGAGGCCACGCTAACAAGGCCTGAGCTTGTCAACAAGAGGTGCGTTCAGGCTTTACTTTTTTTTCCCTTTAAATCCTTTTCCACCGAGAGCCATGAGCTGCTTTTCAGGTGTGTGCTGTGTGAAGAAAACAGACAAACATTGCCTTCTTAGCACCTCACTGCCCTGAGATGACCTGCATACTGTGGCATGAGGGTCTGAGGGCTCTGAACCGTGGCCAGCAGGTGCGTCCAGCATCTCGAGGCCTAGAGAGGGCAAAGGCTATGCCAGGGTCTCCCAGCAGATTTGGGACCAAAGCTCAGTCTACTGGCTTCCCATCTCGGCCTCTCCCATCACACCACAAACTCCTTGACCTCTGAGTCATGCAGATACAGAAAAGAAAAGAGTCAAAGATCCAACTAGCTGGTACAAAGGGAAAAAGACAAAGGGAGGCCAGGTCCCCAAGGCCTTGAGGTTCCTGCTTCACCACCTCCCACCGCTGCACTCAGCTTTCCAGTTCAGTAGCCAGGCCTGAGACCCTGGAGCCCCACCTGCCCCACCCAGGGATCCCACAATGGGAATGACTGCCGTCTTTGGGAAACAGACTCTGGGTCTCCAGGGCGGGGTCTTGGCAGGGCCCAGACATGTGAGGGGCCCCCACCCCACCCCACCCCAGAGAGTTACCAGCCACCATCCCACATGGGCAGAGCAGACAAACAGGGGCAGAGTGGCGCCAGGCCCAGGTCTGGCCACCACGGGAAGACCTGCTGGCACCTGCGGATATAACTCCTTCCCCTGCCTCTCCCTGCACTGGCCTCATTAATACCCTCCCTGGGGCTGGGGTGGGGGATGGAGGGCAAAGAGAAACAGCTGAGGCAGTGGAAAGAGTCCTCGCGCTCGGGCCCTTTAACTGCTTGTGTGACGTTGATAAATCATTTCTCCATGCCTCTGATTTTTCACCTGTAAAACTGGGACAATTGTATACATGAATCAGAGCCGGTTAGGGGAAGCCCACGTGAAGTACCTACCAAGTGCCAGACATACACTAGGTGCTCAGTGACCAACAGCTGTTGCCAACCACCCACAGGGCTTAGAATGGAACCCCGGCCTTCTCAGCTTCACAACTCTGCAGGAAACCTTGGCCACATCATCAGACTTTTTCACAGGAGTGTCTCCATACCTGGCTCACCAGATCCCAGGCCACATTACCTTGCTGAGCTCTAGAAAGTGGGGGCAGACCTATTGGGTTGTCGGAAAAGTCATGATGCATTTTTGCAACAAAAAACATAGAAAAAATACGCCATGACTTTTCCAACAACCCAATACAAAATGGTGGTGATGGTGGTGATGGTGGCGATG
>NW_017731375.1:5181712-5186939 GCF_001890085.2 Hipposideros armiger | reverse complement strand
GGTAGGGGTGGTGATGGTGGTGATGGTGGTGATGGTGGTAGTGGTGGTGGTGTGGGGGGGTAGATGGTGATCACCTCCCCTTCTTATTCCGCAGGAGAAGCTCAACGCACCTCAGCTGCTGTTATCTCTTGGTTCTGCCACTTCCAGACCAGGTAACCTTTTGACTAACCCCTCGGAGCTTTAGTTTCCCCTCTCCAAAATGGGATAATAATAGGGCTAATGTGAAGGTGAAAGTATAGAACGGGTGCCTCCTTGTCCCCAGCCTCCACCCTGTTCTCACAGGGGACTGACTCTGGTGGAGACACGGGGCTGCTGCTGCAAGGGCCTGCCCAGCCCCAGAAAGGGCCGGGGGCGGGGGGGCAGAATGGGGTGGAGGGAGCAGGCGAAACAATGGTCAGGCCCAGCTTGTGGTTTGGATCCTGAGAGAAGTGAGTTGACGCTTTCTTGTCATCAGACTTTCCAGTCACCTGCCTGGGAACCTGAGGAAAAGATTAGGGAGCCAAACACATATTGTTTCTTTTGTTTGAGGTGCCAAGTTTGGTGGGATGAATTGGCCATCTGTTCTCCCAGCTACGATCTGGCAAGCCGGAAACCTCTGCTTTCTGAGTTGCCACTTTCCATCAGTTGCTAATAAAAGGGGTGGAGAGAGGGTGGGGGCTACCCTCTCCCTGTGGCCTGGCTGACCCTCCCTGGGCCAGGTCCCCTACTTCAGGTCCACTGAGTGTCCTGGGTCTCAGACACCAACACCTAAGCAAGAGCTGAAAGAAACCCCTGTGACCTAGGCTGACCCAGGGAGCCTCTCCGAGCCTTGGTTTCCCCGTTTGTAACATGAGGATGGAGGGGTCAGCATACCTCTGTCCATCTTCTGGCTCTGACATGTGGAAGCGACCATGTCCCTGAGGTCTGGAGAGGGGAAGGCCTTCAGATTCAAGGGCAGCCCCTGGGCGGGACAGGGGAGTGTCGGCCCCTCCTGGGGGTTGCACGTCAGAATTCCTGAGCGTACTTTGTCAAGGTCTGACCATCTGACACCAAGGCCCTCGGGTCTCCCCCAGAGCAGGCTCGGAGCAGGGCTTCTCAACCTGAGCATTGGCTTTCGCTGGCGGAAATGGGGTTTAAGTCCTCAAGCAGGGGTCTTAACTTAGAGCCCGGGGTGGGGGGGAGGGGGTCTGTGAGCCCCTCACACTGTGGGGGGGGTTCATTTTTCCAGAAGCAGGGAGCAGAGTTCTCATCTAA
This sequence comes from Hipposideros armiger, assembly GCF_001890085.2. Classification (NCBI taxonomy): domain Eukaryota; kingdom Metazoa; phylum Chordata; class Mammalia; order Chiroptera; family Hipposideridae; genus Hipposideros; species Hipposideros armiger. The sequence continues at coordinate 5,185,706 of NW_017731375.1, read as the reverse complement.
TCCTCAAGAGACCCTGTGACTTTCCAAGGTCCGTAATGAGTTGCCTAGAACCTGGGCGACCTACCGCCATTTAGAGTGACAGTCCCAGACTGAGGGGACACAAAGAACAATTAAGCCCCTCACACCCCAGGTAGGGGTGTCTCTGAGGTGGGAGCAAGCAGCCTGGATGTGTCTGAACAGATGCTGGGTGATGAGTGCTGGGGACAACAGGCAGCAGTGCTCAGGACAGGACAGGCCCAGGAGGGGGCTCAGCTTCCTGGAAAAGGAAGCAGCTTTAGGAGTAGGGCGGGGAAGGCCTCAAGTCCCCCCATACAGATGCCGCCTGCCCTCTCAGTGAGACCTGCAGACAGGCTGCGGGCAGTCAGAAATGACAGAAAGTGTGACTTGCGTTCAGGCCTAAGCTACGCTGCACCGATGGCCTCAGCAGCCTGAGGGCTGGCTTGGAGGCCCACCCCTCTGAATCTACTCCCCCACAGGGCAGCAGTCGGTGCCAGCAGACCACCTATCTGTGCTAAGACCTCGGTGGGCTTATTTTATTTAATCTTCACAGCCAGGATATGCGTCAAGGCCCCTTTTCACAGACGAGGCCACTGAGGCTCAGAGAGGTCATATCACACAGCCAAGGCCACTCAGCCAGGATGGGGGTCCCAGCTGTCGGAATCCTGGGTCTTCTGCAGCTGGAGCTTCAGGGCCTGACTCTGGCCCCTCCTGCAGGTCCCTGACCAGCACGTCTGCCCACCGGGGCACAGCCAATGTCCACATCTCCGTGCCCCTCCCCACACGGGCCTGCAAGCTGCTGGCAGGTAACAAAACCCCGAAATGATTCCCAGCCCCAACTGCTCCCCACACATCACCCCCTCCCGAGTGTGTCTGCTGTTCTCCATCCAAACTGATTACAGCCCAGAACAAGGGAGGCTGGGGGAGGGACAGGAGCAAGCAGGCATTGAGAGGACTTGAAAGAAAATTTGAAACACACGTGTGTTGCCTTGGCTCTGGTAACCCTGAGCCCTCAGCCCGTGTGGCCCAGCGTCCCCCCTCCCCCACCCCCGCCGCCTCACCTGGGTCTCTGAGGGGCCTGCTTTCCATGGTCAGACCCCGCTAGGAGAAGCTGGCTCAGTCTCCAGAACCTGAAGAGCTTGGGGCTCCGAGAGGCCCCATGACCACAACCCCTCTGTCTCAGGAGATGCCGAGGCCCACAGAGAGAACGTGGCGTGCTCAGGGTGAAGGGCCACGCAGGGACGTGACCCCAGGCTCCACAGGCAGCGAGAGGGGGTGGCGCCCAGGCTGATGGGGGAACAGCCTGCCCCCGCTGTCTGGCTTTCTCGCTTCCCATCCACCCACCCCGAGGCCCAGGAGAACCTGTCTTTTCTCTACCCTTGCACCTGCTGCCTTCTGCTTAACCCTTTCGCAGCTCGACAGGCCTCAGTGACCCTCAGCATGCTGGAGCCAGTGTTTGGGGGGAGGAGAGGTTGGCAATAGCTGGCTCTGAGGACTGGAGCGTGGGTAGGGGACCAAAGGTAAGGCCAAGTGACAGGCTCTGCCTCATGCTGTTTATGTGGAACGTCCTTCCAGGGATCAGCGTATGGCCTCCAAACATGTGGCTTCAATCTCTCCCTTGAAATATTGGGGGGGGGGTAGGGGGGGCTGCTGCCAACACCCACTGGATGCCTCTTTGTGCAGCCCAGCTGAGCACTTGCTGAGCACTAATAGCTCCGAGGCCTGTGCCTCTTGCCAATGGCACTGAACACTTGCTTTGCAAATTGGTTTCATATTTGGGAGGGTGTGGTTTGGGAACAGGGCTGAAGGGTTAGAGCGTTGGACAGGCAGGATGAGGGAGGCGTGGAGCTTGAGAGGCGAGCAGCCCCGCTCCGGCCCTTGAGAGCTGGTTGAGCCCGGGCAGGTGTCTTTAACCCACTGAGGCTTTGTTTCTGCACCTGTAGAATGGACAGAAACGATCATATCGTCAAGTGTGATGACGGACGCACAGCACTCCGCCCGGCTGGCTCACAGCATGCTCAGTGAATGTGAGCTGCCCTCCAGCCCCTCCCCTTGTGTGCCCACCTCCCCAGAGGCCCGTTGTCTGCCGCTTGTTGGCCTGACGCCTGCCTGTGGCTGCTTTCAGGGTTAACGTGGTATGTGCCAGTAGTCGGGAGACTGGACTCTAGAGCAAAGCTTTGTCAGGGGTGGGCCATGTGTTTTGAGACACATGCGCTTTGAAGCTCTAGTTCTCCCACCTGTACCATGGTGGTGGAAGGTGGGGGTGGGGGTGGGGGTGGCTGGGTGGAATCTTCATGGACAACTTCCAGATCTAAACCTCAGGGACTCTAGAAGGCTCCAGAGAGACAAGTCTCAGGGCTCGTGGTCCCAGGATGGGGTTGGGGTAGGGCTGAGGTGTCTGGGGTCCTGTGACATGGGTGACAGGGAGGCTGAGCTTCCCAGAGCAGGTGTGGAGGGACTGTCCTCACTCCAGCCATTCTCCGCTGCCATCTCCCACTTACCTACTCACCTCATCCACACCTCTTCCTCCTGGTGACAAATCACCCACGATCCGACTTGCAGGCCCCTGATGACACGCTTCTTTGAGTGACAGGCGCAAGGGGTGCTGTTAAAATGCAGTGCTGACCAGGGCACCCGCCGACCGCTTCACAGTGCCCATCACCATGGGGCCCGGGGGTCAGTATTTTAACCAGCTCTCCTGCTAACTCTGGGTGCATCCAGATTTGCTGACCCAAACCTGGGCGGGGAGCCGGGGCACCCGTTTAGGGGTTTGTGGGTGGGTTTAAGTCACAAATCTGCCCCAACTGGTTGTGGGACCTTCAGCGACAACACTTTTCTTTTCCAAGCCTCACTTTTCTCATCTGTTAAATGGCAAGTGATTCTCATTTCAGGTTGTGGCAAGGATTAATACTATCTGTGTTTGTTTCCTAGAACTACTATAACGGATTTCCACACACTGGTGGCTTAGAACAACAGAAATGTGTTCTGTCTCATCCTGAAGGCCAGAAGCCCCAGATCAAGGTGTCAGCAGGGCCGTGTTGCCTCTGGAGGTTCCAGAGAAGAACCCTTCCTCGTCCCCTCTAGCTTCTGGTGCCGGCAGCGATCCTTGGTGATCCTTGGCGATCCTTGGCCTATAGATATGTCAGTCCAGTTCCTGCCTCTGCCTCCACATGGCTCTCTCCGCTCTGTGCGTGCCTGTGTCTAAATTTCCCTCTTCTTATAAGGATACCAGTCATGGCACCAGGGCCCACCGTGATCCAGTACGACCTCATCGTAACTTGATTACACCTGCTAAGACCTATTTCCAAGTAAGATCACACTGGCAGGCATTTAGGACTCTCCTGAGGTGAAAGGTGGGGGGCACAACCCAATACACCACCCATAAAGTTCCTGGCCATGGAAGGTGCTCAGTCACTGGGGATGGTGGGTGAGTAGATTGGTTAGTGAGATCAAGTGAGGAAGGAAGCCGTGGGCCCTGGGGGAGACTCGAGCCTGCTCTATACCTCAGCCCTTCCATTTCCCTAGGGTGCTGTGAGGATGACCTGAGCTAATAGCTGCAAAGGACCTGATTCACGGAGATGCTCAAGAAATGGCAGTCCCCTCCCCATAAACAATGATGCCTTGAGGGACCCTTGGTGGCTAATGTCCATGGTGGCTTTCCCTTGTGGCCGGGAGAGAGGCGGAAAGGGGATACTGATGGTCAGGGGAGGGTGCAATGCACAGGCTGGTGGTTTTCAAGGCCACGGAGGGAGAAGGGATGGTGAGCCGTCGACCTTCGCGTTCACATCCATCTGTCCTGCAGGTCTGAGTTCACGGCCAGGTGCTGGCATTCAAGAACAGGCAAGGCCGCTGGGCAGCCGAGATGGATCTGGAGACATGTTTTGTATTGGAGTTATTGGAAGTGACGGTCCGGGCTGGGTGTGGAAGGAGCCAGCAGGCGCTCTGCAGGCTCAAGCTGCAATGCATTAGTCCAGGGTCTGGGGGAGGGGGGCTGGAG
>NW_017731375.1:5162872-5172902 GCF_001890085.2 Hipposideros armiger | reverse complement strand
CCAGGGCCAGCACCAACCCTTCTCTGGGACGCACTTCCTGCCTACCTTCCTGGGAGGGTGGAAGGAGATGGTGTATGTCAGCACCGGAGGCCTGGAGGAAGGAAGGAAGGAAGGAAGGGAGTGCTTACTCTGTTTCCAAGCACTTTGCATATAGAACCTCATTTCTGACCCAGTGAGGCAGCGATAGCAACCTTGGTCTCAGATAAGGAAACTGAGGCTCAGGGACAGGCAGGACAGAGTGACATCCAGAAAGTGGCAGTAGACAGAAGAACGTGGGCCTCCTAGGCCCCGAGGGAGGGCAGGAAGGAGGCAGAGGCAGGTGGGTGCATGAATGGGGCACCAGGTAAGAAGGAGCCTAACCAGGCAGCCCTCTGCTGGGCCTCATGTCCATACCTGAGCAACCAGAGGTAAGCCTCCCCTCTCAGCCACGCCTTCTTTCCCACCCTTAGAGCGTGCCTCCTGAACCGGGACCCCAGAGTCACACAAGCCCCATGCTCAACTCTGACCGACCTCCCCTTCAGCCCACCATCGCACGGGGCCCCCAAGAATCCCACCTCCCTGAGAAGCCCACGTTCTTTCACATGCCGGCCTTGTTCTCCTGCTGTATCACTCACTTACCACACACTCTGGGCCGTGGCCTGGGCTGGGGTTTCAGACATGTATTGTCACGGTCCCTGACTCCGGGAGCTCCCTGTCTAGAGAGGGAGAAACTAGGTGGCCTGTTCCAAGATGGATGGGCACAGGGCTCAACGAGTTCCAAGACGGTAGGGCCAACTCTGCCTGGAGCATTCGAGGAAGGCTGGAGCTGGGCTTTGAAGCGTGAGTAGGAGTTGGCCAGACTGAAAAATAGAAGGGTATTCCCGGCCGCAGAACAGCATGTGCAAAGCAGAAATGCAAGTAGCCATTCCTTCTCTCTCTCCTATACATGCTCCCGAGCCTTAAGCCCACACTCTAGGACCCTGAGTCCCCTTCTTCTCTCTGTCCCTCTCAGGCTCCCTCACTGCTGTAGGACCTGAAGTCCCTGCCAGGACGCAGCCAGGACCACAGACCCCTCCAGGCTTCCCCACGCTGTCCCCTGGTAAATACACTCCGGGACACATGGGTAAACCATAAATTAAGCCTTCTGGGGATGGATTCTGCCGAATAAAAAGCACATTCAGTAGCGAGAATATTTGTTTTTGTTTTCCTCCTCCGAGTAAATGGAAACATGCGCTGACCTCACTTTTCTCACAAGTACAGTAGCTTTCCTGAGCGGCCGTCAGGCCTGGGGTGCCAGGAAAAAGTGGTGGAACACTCAGCATCGGGAACAAGGGCCTCAGTGGCAGCTGTGGCCGGCCAGTGGAACACAGCTGTCAGGCCGCTGACATGAGTTTCCGAGGGGTGGAGAGGATCCGGCCTGGGCCTCCCAGGGGGCCCTGGGCATCGCCAGGATGGGACTTTGAGACTGCTGTCCTCCCGGTTCATTTTCTGACACTGCAGACAGAAGGTACCAGGCAGCAGGCCTGCAGGGCCTGCAGAGGGGCCGTGGCATCAGCCAGACCTGGGTTTCCATCCTGGCGCCATGGTCTGGCTCTGTGACCTTGGTTAGCCATTACATCTTTCTGAGCGTCAGCGTCTTTATCTTCCAGGTGGAGATAATCATACCAACATCACAGGGTTGTGTGAGTTTTAACTGTGGGAAGGTACCGAGAAATGCTGGTCCTCAGGCCCTTCCTGGACTTCTCCTGACATATCCGACTCAAGCCCCATCTCCTCTGTGCTGCCTTCCGGACCCAGCGACCTCTCCCATCTGGAATCTAAGGTTCTTTTCTACTTCCAGAGCCTTGTGATGATAGATGCCTTTCTACAAGAGCCAAGACTTCCAGCAACCTACCCGTCTACCCACTCATCAACCCACCCGCCCATCACCCATCCATCCACCCATTTACTTATTTAGCCAGTGCATATTTTGAGCAGCTAGGCACTCTCCCAGTGTTGGGAAGTTGTGTTGTTTTTTGTCTGTGATCTGACATTGGTCAGATGTAGACACAGTGCATACTGCCCCCCCCCATGCCCAGGGACTGGGTAGGATTGTTATCAATCTCCCCTGCAACCAGGATCCGGCTCAGCACAGAATGGTTGCAAGAAAACTCAGACAAACTAGGTTAAGTAAATGGGAATATAATAGTTTGTATAATTGGAAAGTCCAGGTATAGATCTAGCTTCAGGTACAATTTGATCCAGGCCTCAGGTGGTATTTTCAAGACCTTTCAGTGCTTCCCTGCACACCATGGCAATGCTGGCCACAGCTGCAGCCCCAGACCCACCTCAATTCAGGTTCAAGTACAACTAGAAAGGGCAAAAGTCTTCTCCAGAAACTTCCCAGACCACATGGGCTGAGAATTGGGAAACGGTAGAGCTTCAAGTTAAATGGGGGGGATTGGATGCTGGGTAGACAAACACCCCAAGCCTATTGCACCACCTACCTACAGGCAGTGGGCACCCTGTGGTGAATAGGCAAGCTCTGTAAGCACCTGGAAGGGCTAACATCCCACGGGAGACGGGCCGATGGCACGCAAATTAAAGATATAAATAAGATTACCTCAGATGGTGGTAACTGCTAAGATGGCAATAAAACAAGGCAACATAGTCCGAGTTATCCGGGGTGAGGGACAGTTTCTCTGGGGAGGTGGCATTGAGGTGAGAGGTTGGCAAGGCCAGATCAGGCAGGGCCTTGTAGGTTATGGTGAGGAGTCTGGGGTTCATCTTCCAAGCAATGGCAGTTCGTGTAAGATTTTAATCATGGATGGCAATGACCTGATTCGCTTTCATTCTTTTTAGGATCTGCTTTTTTTAAAAAAACATTCCATTGAGGTGTAACCTACATGAGGTAAAGCAAAAAAGCACATTCATCCAGGAGTCCAACACAGGGTCTTTTCCTGATGTAGATACTGTAAACCCACCCCAATCAAGAGACAGGCCATCGCTTATGCCCAGAAACCCCCCTTCTAAGCCAATCCCCCACCAAGAGGTGCCCATTATTCTAACTTTGATGATCATAGATTCCTTTTGTCTGTTTTTGAGCTTTNGTGGAGTTACAAGGGGAGGGGTGCTCCCAGTGGGAAGCAAGAAAGTGGGGACTGGAGGGGAAGATCATGGAAGGCAGGGGATTGGCTGACAGAGAGGCAAGGAGAGAACATGGACCATGGTGGTCGCTGGGCTGAGCACCAGGGCTGTTTAATCCTGCTGAACCCTCACAGCCCCAGGAATAGAGGTGCACATTATCACCATTTTACAGAGCAGGAAACTAAGGCCCTAGGTGAGGAAGACCCTGCTTGAGGTCCTCTTCCACCCCTGCTTTTCAACTTTCATCTCCACCCTGACATCCTCCTATACGCATCTTTCTTCCTCCCCACATTTTATTCTTCTTCCTTCGCCTCTGTGGTAGGCTGAATAAGGGCCCCCCCAAATGTATCCGCATTGGCATCCCCAGAATCTGTGGCTGTTACCGTGTATGGCAGACGAGTCTTTGCAGATGCAAGTAAGTTTAAAAATCCAGGAATGGGTTGATTATCCCCGATCGCCTGGGTGGGCCTGATGTGATCACAGGGATCCTTATGAGATGGAGGCAGGAGGGTCCATGTCAGAGGAGAAAGCCACGTGAGGCTGGACACTGAGCTCAGAGCTTTGAACACAGAGGAAGGGGCCGCAAGCCACAGGATGCAGATGTCGCTCGAAGCAGGGACAGTCAAGGAAGCAGACCCTCCCCTGGGGCCCTCAGAAGGAACCAGCCTGCTGGCACCTTAATTTTAACCTTAATGAGCCTTAATTGAAGACTCATTTCAGATCTCAGATCTCCATACCTAGAGGAGAGTAAATTTATCTTAATTCACTACATTTGTGGCAATCTGTTACAGCAGCAACAGGAAACTAATGCACGCCGTTTCTCTGTTCTGCTCCCCCCTTGCCTTTCTCCCCGCTTCTCATTCTGCCTTCTCCTCCTTCACCGGCATTGCCTTCTCCTCTCTTCCACCCCCTTCTCTTTCTCCTCCTCTTCCTTTTACATCCACTCGCCCTGCTCCTCTCTCTCACCCGCTATTCTTCTCCCTTCTCAGCCCCCACCACAAAAAAGCACAGGTTTTTGGCATCTCCACGTTGGGTTCAAGTCCCAGCTCCACTGCTTGCTGGCTATGGGACTCTGAACAAGTCACTGAGCTTCTCTAAATCTCCGCGTTCTCATCTGCACGTAACTCCAAACCCTGGCTTGCTGTAGGAAATTAGAAGAAATAAAACCGGCAATGGGGGTGGTGCGTGATGGCCACTCAGTAGATGTCTGTTTCTCTGCATGTGCCCTGGCCCCTGTCACCCAAGGCTCCACCCAGGCTGGAGCCAGAGCTTGGACACCCACCTGGTCGGATGGTGACCCGCTCCAAACACTGAGACAGATGCAGACCTTCCAGCGGCTGCCCAGGCTCTAGCCAGCCTGGGTTGGGTGAAGCAGGGCATTGGCAACAGACACAATACTGCCCTATGTCTCTCTCTTCTTCCTGAGATCCTTTGTGGGGCCAGGCAGAATGTGAGTGACAGTTTCCCAGGAGTGTTTGCTAAAGATACCCTCACACCTGGGAAAATGACAGTTGGTCTTGGAGTTGTCAGGGCTCTCAGACCCCAGGTGGGCAGACCCACAGCAGCAAGTCGCTCTAAAAGAAGATGAAACATAATTGCCCTTTCTTCTCCACGTCCAAGGGAGACCTCCCTCGCCACCCCGTCCTGGGAAATCAAACCTTGTCTTCCTGCGGCTGCTATTCCCCAGTAGCGTTTCAGTAAATTAGCCAACAGAAGGCACATCTCCTGTGGATTCATCAAAAGTTTGCCCATCTCGTAGACAAACTCAGGAAGAATATGCTTCCAGCTGCCCATCCTCGGGCCACCGTCTAAGGGCTGAAGTACAAAGACAATAATAACCTTTCTTTGTTCTCCCATTATGTGTTGGTCCTGTTTAGAATGAATATCATGTATTTCCAATGAGGAAGCTAAGGCTCAGAGGAAGATGATTAGCACAGGGTAACAATGCTGGCATCACTGAAATGGAATCAACCACCGCTGCGTCACTGTGTCAGTGCATGTGGGTGTCCAGGCTTTGCAGGAAGTGATCCCACGGAAACCTCCATCAGGTGGGCTGAAAGGATGTGGTTTAAAGAGATCTGGGATGTTGATAATGAAGGATGCTTTCCTTGCGTGGGGGCTTTTCTTGTGGACTGGATTTGCCACCTGCCTCAAGTGACAAATTTTTGTAAGAACTCTGTGCTAGGGAGAGTTTTGATTCTCCTGAAAAGCGGGGGGGGGGATGCTTTTTTTCTGTGGACAATGGGGAATTATATGAATATTTCTGTTTTTCTTTTTGCTCTAGCTGCCAGGAAGCTCAGGAATGAGTTTACAGCTAAACTGCCATCGTTGTGCCTTTTCAGGCTTCATGTCCTGAGTACCTTTCTCTTTCTCCTACACTGGCTTCTGTCTGAACAGTCCTGAAAGTTAACTCACGGTCTTTCTTTTTCTTTAGATTTTTATTGGGGAATTGGGGGGATGGGAACAGTGCTGGGGAATTGGGGGAAGGGGAACAGACAAGTTGCTGTCGTTTTGGTCGTTAGTTTAGTTGTGGAGGACGTTGCTTCACTGGCCCAAGTTGGCACCATCATTGCGCTCTTCCCGGGCGAGGCAGATCAGTCTCCGGCTTCTGGACGGCCGCTCACTGCGGCTGCTGGCCGTTGACACTGGCTGCTGGCTACACACGGTAGCCCATGGCACCCCACTGCCACAGGGGCTGCAGCCTACGCCGTCGCAGGCGACTCATGGCAGCCCAGCTCCAGGTTGAGCTGTTGTTCAGCATCTTAGCTGTGGAGGGCAGTGTCACTGGCCCTCATATGTGGGATCCGAACCGGGGCCCTCTGGCCTCCCAAGCCAGCTCTTAACCAATGCGCCACTCGGCCGGCCCCTCACGGTCTTTCTATTATTTATGAGTACGACTCTGCCACAACTACTTTCCAGAATAAGGTAAAGTAAAAACAAACAACTATTCATTGATCGTTATTATTTAATTTTCATAGCTTCCTAAGCCCTATACTGGGCCATAAAATAAGCCTTAAAGGTTCAAGTGGGTTTAACCATGTAAAGAATGTCCTCTAAGAAATATAGCAAATATAACAAAATCTCCATCGTTATAAAATATTATGATAGAGCCCAGATCAAACCTGTTGGTTATAACAATAAATGTGAATGAGCTTAAATCACCTTTTGAACAAAAAAGGATTTAAAATTTGGCTCACAAAACAAACCCAACTATGTGCCGTGCAGAAGAGACACACAAAATAACAAAGGGATTCAGAAAAGCTAAAAATAGAGATGGCCAAAAGCATACCTGGCAAGTGGAATCAAATAAATAAACAAACAGAAAAATCAAAGGAAGTGATACTGATATCAGGCAAAGTAGAATTCAAGCCAAAAAGCATTAAACATGACAAGAAGGACACGTCTTAACACTAAAAGCTTCACTCTAAAATGAAGATATAACACTTATTAATGTATTTGACCCCAAAAAAGTATCAGACCAGTATTCTTTGGAAATGTAAAAGTCATGGAACAAAAGGGAAGATTGAGAAATTGTGGGGAATTAAGAAGAAATAATCAAGAATAGTGTGGAAACCTGGAGAGTGATTCCGCAATAGAAAATTGAAATTAATGGGAAAACCGGGGCAGTAAGAATATGGTCTTTACTTAATAGTATTGGACTAATGTTAACTTCCTTGTTCTGACAATTGTACTATAGCTATGTAAAACGTTAACAGTGGGGGAAGCTGAATATATAGAATCCTTCTAGACAAATTCTGCGACTTTATTATAAGCCTGTAATTAGTTCAAAAGCAAAAAAAATAAATAATTAAATTTAAAAAATAAATTATGTTCCCCCTGACCACAAAAAAAAATGAAGTACAAATCAATAACAGAAAGACATCTGGAAAATCCCTACATATTTTGAAACCTGAAAAGGCTATATATTGCATGATTTCAACTATATGACATTCTGGAAAAGGCAAAACTATGGAGACAGTAAAATGATCAGTGGTTGCTAGGGGTGGGGGAGAGTGGGGAGGATGAATAGGCAGCGTGCAGAGGGATTTTAGGGCAATGAAAATACGCTGCATCATACCATAGTGATGGATACATGTCGTCATATATTTGCCCAAACCCATAGACTGTACATCGCCAAGAATTAACCCTAATGTCAACTCTGGACTTTGAGTGATGATGTGTCAATGAGATTCATCTATTGTAACAAATGTCCCACTCTTGGTGGGGATATTGATAGTGGGGGAGGCTGTGCTTGTGTGGGGGCAGGGGATACATGGGAGATTTCTGTACCTTTCCCTCACTTTTGCTGGGAACCTAAAACTGCTCTAAAAAATAAAGAAGTCTAATTAAAAAAAGAAAACATGAATCATCACAGTAAATGCAGAAAAAGCACATGACAAAATTCAATACTCATTCATGAAAAAAAATCTCAGATAGCTAAGAATAGAAGGAAATTTGCTCAAATTGATAAAGGGAGTCTATAAAAACCCTACAGCTAACTTCATACTTATTAGTGAAAAACTAAATGCTTTTCCCATCACCTCTCTATCCAGTATTGTTTTGGATATCCTTATCAGAAAAGAAATAAAAGACATACAAAAGAAAGGATGGAGTAAAACTGTCTTTATTTGTAGATAGTATGATCATCTATGCTAGAAACCCCAATGATTGAATTTCACTATTTAGTAGATCTGACACGGGAGGTTGGTGGTGATAAAAAGGACTATTCCATAAATGAAGCCGGGGGATTGTGTATCTATATAAAAGAACTGAAAGGTCCCCCTCCCCGATTCCCCAACACTGTTCCCCTTCCCCAATTCCCCAATAAAATCTTAAAAAAAAAAAATGGACCTAGACAGAGAAAGGTATTTCAAAGATGAGAAAACACATATGACCATGAAAAATATAGATAAGTGTTCAATCTCATTAGTAACAGGAAAATGCAAATTAGCACTATTGTTAAACTGGCAAAAATTAAGCAATTTGACAATGCCAGATATTGCAGTTGGTGGATCAACAGATGCTGCTGATGAAGAGTAAGCGCCGGTACAATCACTTTGGAAATCGATGTGGCTCTATCTTATAAACTGAACTTTGCGTATCTTAAAACCCAGTAATTCCTTCCTATCTATGCATACACACAAGAGAAACCCATTAGAAGTGCTCTAAATGCCCATCGACAGGGGAATGGGTAACTCACTTGTAGTATATACACAGATGATGATTTTACAGCAGTTAAAATAAATAACCTACAACAACATCGATGAATTTTAGATACACACATTGTAAAATGAAAAGCAAATCTGGAATATCTGGGACATGTTTTTTATGAAGTGAGTGAGTTGAAGCTGACTATGATGAGGCCAGCTGGTTTCCTGGGCTGCAGCAGGCAGGCAGGGCCGAAGCGTCCACCAGCAAAAGGAACCCAAACCTCACATCCTGACACCGGCTGCCCGCTCACCAATTCCATCTCATGTTCATTAGCCTGAACATGCTTCAGGCCCTGAGAGGGGCCTCTGTCAGATCCAAGACCGCTGAGCATACGCCAACCCCTGTGCAGGAATTATTCATTGAACACCTACTGTGTGCTAAGTGCTGGGGACAAAACCAAGAACACACGGGCAAGATTCCATTCCCGGTGGAGTGGCCACATAGAGACACAGGGACCTGGGAGAGCCTGGCCTGGCCTGCATGGGTGGCAGGGACGGAAACATAGAAAATGATTTCACTGACTCGAGAGAGACCTGATGGCACCTAGAAGGCACTGTCAGCTCCGCCTGAGGGGTCTGGGAAACATCGTCGTGGGCGTGCCCGTGAGTCAGGCTTTGGAAAGGAAGGATGTTGTTGGAGGCCCCGGGAACAGCATGTGCAAAGACAGAGGCGAAGAACAGGCTCGCTTGGGCGCTGTAAGCAGTTCCGGAAGGAGGAGCAGAAACAGCCAGGTGGGGAGGGTCGCTTTTATCCAGGCGACCTGCGGGGCCCCGAAGAGCCCCAGAGAAGTGGGGGAGTGCCAACTGAGAGGCCAGGGGATGGGGGTGGCCCCAGAACCTGATGTCCCCAGAGCCTGTGGGTGTCTCCCACCTGCCCTGGAGCCTGGGAGAGCCCAGGCTGGGCCCCCTGCCCCTCCCACCCGCCCCCCTTGGGCTGTCACCAGCCTGTGCCTCTCCCTGCTGCTCCAACATTTTCCTCTTATGATGGATGGAAATTTCCCTGCTTGGGTCAAGTCAAATTTCTCCTGATTTGTTGTTTCACACACACTGAGGCCGGAGGCGGACCCTGCATGATTCATAAAGAAAAACGCACTGTCTGTGAAGGAGAGTAATTTATAGGCAATGTTTCCCCAGCCTCCAATCTCACCCAGGAGGAAGAGGAGGAGAACTGGAGACCTGCGCCCACTGTGAGTGGCTGCTGTGGCTTCTGCAGCTCCTGGCCAGGCCCCCGGCTGTGCCATGAGTCTGTCAGCGTGTTTTGCTGAAGCTGCAGCTCGCCCTGGTCATCAGGCCCAGATCCAGACCTGGGTGACCAGGAGCTAAGAGGCCCCCAAGGCCCCCAGGGCCCTTCCCTACTCTCTCCCAGGCCCTCCTGCCCCCGCCCCCTCCCCGTCTTCTCTCACTTTCTCTGTCTCTCATGTATGAAAATAAATGAAGTCAAGTTTCCCAGCCCTTCTCATCTGGAGGGGCAGGGGAATGGGGAAGGCAGCCAACTGATACCCACCTGACCCAAGCCATATATCATGAGGGCCACAAGGCTGCTGGGGACAGGCCTGACCAGCGGCCACCAAGGCGCCAAGGTTGGATAGACCTTTGCTTTGGGTGGGAGTTGGCTGGGGAAGAGGGTGGATTTCAAGTCAGCGGAGAGAAGGCCAAACAGAGCTTAGGAAGGAAGGAAGGAAGGAAGGAAGGAAGGAAGGAAGGAAGGAAGGAAG
>NW_017731375.1:5120696-5162585 GCF_001890085.2 Hipposideros armiger | reverse complement strand
GCCGCAGAACAGCATGTGCAAAGCAGAAATGCAAGTAGCCATTCCTTCTCTCTCTCCTATACATGCTCCCGAGCCTTAAGCCCACACTCTAGGACCCTGAGTCCCCTTCTTCTCTCTGTCCCTCTCAGGCTCCCTCACTGCTGTAGGACCTGAAGTCCCTGCCAGGACGCAGCCAGGACCACAGACCCCTCCAGGCTTCCCCACGCTGTCCCCTGGTAAATACACTCCGGGACACATGGGTAAACCATAAATTAAGCCTTCTGGGGATGGATTCTGCCGAATAAAAAGCACATTCAGTAGCGAGAATATTTGTTTTTGTTTTCCTCCTCCGAGTAAATGGAAACATGCGCTGACCTCACTTTTCTCACAAGTACAGTAGCTTTCCTGAGCGGCCGTCAGGCCTGGGGTGCCAGGAAAAAGTGGTGGAACACTCAGCATCGGGAACAAGGGCCTCAGTGGCAGCTGTGGCCGGCCAGTGGAACACAGCTGTCAGGCCGCTGACATGAGTTTCCGAGGGGTGGAGAGGATCCGGCCTGGGCCTCCCAGGGGGCCCTGGGCATCGCCAGGATGGGACTTTGAGACTGCTGTCCTCCCGGTTCATTTTCTGACACTGCAGACAGAAGGTACCAGGCAGCAGGCCTGCAGGGCCTGCAGAGGGGCCGTGGCATCAGCCAGACCTGGGTTTCCATCCTGGCGCCATGGTCTGGCTCTGTGACCTTGGTTAGCCATTACATCTTTCTGAGCGTCAGCGTCTTTATCTTCCAGGTGGAGATAATCATACCAACATCACAGGGTTGTGTGAGTTTTAACTGTGGGAAGGTACCGAGAAATGCTGGTCCTCAGGCCCTTCCTGGACTTCTCCTGACATATCCGACTCAAGCCCCATCTCCTCTGTGCTGCCCTCCGGACCCAGCGACCTCTCCCATCTGGAATCTAAGGTTCTTTTCTACTTCCAGAGCCTTGTGATGATAGATGCCTTTCTACAAGAGCCAAGACTTCCAGCAACCTACCCGTCTACCCACTCATCAACCCACCCGCCCATCACCCATCCATCCACCCATTTACTTATTTAGCCAGTGCATATTTTGAGCAGCTAGGCACTCTCCCAGTGTTGGGAAGTTGTGTTGTTTTTTGTCTGTGATCTGACATTGGTCAGATGTAGACACAGTGCATACTGCCCCCCCCCATGCCCAGGGACTGGGTAGGATTGTTATCAATCTCCCCTGCAACCAGGATCCGGCTCAGCACAGAATGGTTGCAAGAAAACTCAGACAAACTAGGTTAAGTAAATGGGAATATAATAGTTTGTATAATTGGAAAGTCCAGGTATAGATCTAGCTTCAGGTACAATTTGATCCAGGCCTCAGGTGGTATTTTCAAGACCTCTCAGTGCTTCCCTGCACACCATGGCAATGCTGGCCACAGCTGCAGCCCCAGACCCACCTCAATTCAGGTTCAAGTACAACTAGAAAGGGCAAAAGTCTTCTCCAGAAACTTCCCAGACCACATGGGCTGAGAATTGGGAAACGGTAGAGCTTCAAGTTAAATGGGGGGGATTGGATGCTGGGTAGACAAACACCCCAAGCCTATTGCACCACCTACCTACAGGCAGTGGGCACCCTGTGGTGAATAGGCAAGCTCTGTAAGCACCTGGAAGGGCTAACATCCCACGGGAGACGGGCCGATGGCACGCAAATTAAAGATATAAATAAGATTACCTCAGATGGTGGTAACTGCTAAGATGGCAATAAAACAAGGCAACATAGTCCGAGTTATCCGGGGTGAGGGACAGTTTCTCTGGGGAGGTGGCATTGAGGTGAGAGGTTGGCGAGGCCAGATCAGGCAGGGCCTTGTAGGTTATGGTGAGGAGTTTGGGGTTCATCTTCCAAGCAATGGCAGTTCGTGTAAGATTTTAATCATGGATGGCAATGACCTGATTCGCTTTCATTCTTTTTAGGATCTGCTTTTTTTAAAAAAACATTCCATTGAGGTGTAACCTACATGAGGTAAAGCAAAAAAGCACATTCATCCAGGAGTCCAACACAGGGTCTTTTCCTGATGTAGATACTGTAAACCCACCCCAATCAAGAGACAGGCCATCGCTTATGCCCAGAAACCCCCCTTCTAAGCCAATCCCCCACCAAGAGGTGCCCATTATTCTAACTTTGATGATCATAGATTCCTTTTGTCTGTTTTTGAGCTTTNCCCCCCAGGTTCCCCTTCACAGCACCAGGCTTGGCACGGGCCACAACGAGCACCATTTTGGGCCAAATCAGGCTGAGGTAAGAACTCAGCTGGGGTAGAACAGGTGATCTAGACTAGAAACTGCCAGACCCTTCTCCTCCAGGCCTGACGTCGCCCAGGCTCTGGCCGCCCCTCCAACCCACCTCCCTCCTAACCAAGTTCAGGTGCTCACACTTGGCTGGGCAGGGGTTCTGGTGGTTGCAGAACCCAGAGTCCCCAGTGGCCGGGGTGAGGGACGTCGCGGGAAGTGAGAGGCGCTGAGGCCAGCCGCCAGGCAGTGACTCCACAACCAAAAAATGTGCTCTTGGCCGGGCTCGCCTTCCTCTCTCCTCTCGGCCCTTCCAGGCGGCGAGGAGTTGGCAGGCCCGGGTGCAGATAACGGCGAGAGCCCCAGGCCCTCTTCTGTCATCGCCTCCCCAACGTGAAACCCAAGATCTTGTTTATTTATGAGGAAATTCTGTTCTGCTGCTCGACAAATGGTGTATGGGGGCCAGGCACATGGAGCGTGGAGCCGGCCCAGCCAGGCCTCAGCATGCTGCGCCTCTGTGCTGAGGCGAGCTGGGGAGGCAAGCTGGCGGGGAGAGCTGGCAGTGACCTGAGGGCCACTTGACACTCCCCGGATGGGGGCTGGTGGTGGAGGGAGGGGTGCGCCCTTCCTCTGAACAGTCAGAAACCCCCTGGCTTCCCTGAGAGCCATCGGTGGATCAGTCAGGAAACCACAGACATAACAGCCTGGTGGCCAGCCTGATGACTTGGCCCCAGGGCCAGCACCAACCCTTCTCTGGGACGCACTTCCTGCCTACCTTCCTGGGAGGGTGGAAGGAGATGGTGTATGTCAGCACCGGAGGCCTGGGAGAAGGACAATACAATCTACCGAGGGCCGCCACTTGTCAGAGGTTTATGTCGGTTATCTCGCTCCATTCGCCCCCGGCACTAGTGGTCGATATGAGTGTCCTGGTTCTAGGATGAGGGCCTGAAGGTCAGAGAGATTGCATAACTCGCCCACTGCAAGGAAGCGTAAGAGCTGCGGTTCAAACCCGGGCTGTCCGGGCTCTCATCTGCCATCTGGGTGGGGCTGAGTCGCATACTCGCTCAGAAGGAGCAAGTGTCCGGCCGTGACAACTATATATGGAATTGTTTTGTGTCTGACTCGAGATCTCTGTTCTTGCCATCACGCCTCTTTGCCTCTCGAAGTGAAATGTCCTGTAGCAATATGCTTGGTGGGGTCCTGAGTGGTGGGACAATATCCACTTCAGAACGAAGACTGCTCCTTTTCAATTCCTTTATGATTTCAGATTATTCTGGTTGAAAGACCTGTCACGAACACAGCCCTGATTGTCCAAATAAGGGTCACTTGCCGATCCCAAATCTTCTGTTAGCATTTTGTGTGCATGGGTGGAGCTGGCGACTGCAGGGTTGTGACACAAGCCATGTGTTTGTGAAACCAACCCATTCGTCTGCACTGCAAGAACTTTAGATCTAAAACATCAGGGGAACATTTTTAATATCAGAAGTTAAGACCAAATCTATCACCTGTGAAGTAAATATAAATGGGTTAAATGCCTCTATCAAAAGACAAAGACTTTAGCTTCAGAACAACAAACAAGGTCAATCTTTTGTTCCCTACAAGTTTTCAAAATGTAACCACACCGAACCCCAATCTTCTGGGACTCATCCCTGGCCTTCTCTTCCCAGCCTACATGACCAAACATCTCTAATTTCTCCGATGCCAGCTTGCTTTATTTTGATTGTGAAATATCTCAGACAGACTTGAAGGGATAGGGAATAGTGTGACACCCATTGATCTACCACTGAGATTTAATAGATGCTGACATTTCCCATATTTGTTTCAGATCTTTTTACAGGGTCCAACCATTCCCTCCCAGCGTTCATCACTGACTTGAAGATCACCTGCATAACAATTTCCACGCAAGTTTAAGACTTTGCCTATGTATGGGTGTATCACAAACTAAATATGAAATTGTTTTGTATTTTTAGAATTTATCTAAATAATATCACATCGCACATATCCTTTCACAACTTCTTTTGAGAATGACACATATTGGGACACATGGATGGCTTGCGTTAATTTTAACTGCTAAATAGTGCTCACTGCATGAATGAATAACAGGTTGTTTATCCATTTACTCATTAATGAACAACCATTTCCACTTTTTCTTTTTTGCCATCACAAACAGTGCTTTCATAAACATCTTTGTCATATTTCCTTGTACACTCAAGCTAGTATTTCTCTGAAAGTGGAATTTTTTCAGTTGGGCTGGTTTTAACACTTATCTGATATCTGTTATCTGCTCTTTACTTCCCTCTCAAAGGATGCAGTTAAAGAGGTTTCATAAACAGGATTTCAGTTGGGACTTGAAGAAAGAGAACTTGTGATGCTAGAAAGGACACTGAATAGCATTCTAGAAAAGGGAAGCCACCAAGACTCAGTCACACAGTGATGTGCCCTGCCACGCTCTTTACTGTTAATTAATCCTAGGGGCCAAATGTGTGCGTCTGTATTACAGCTGAGGATTTGGGCAACAGTTCTTTTTATGCCATATCCTCAGTTTTGTTCTGTTGGCACTGTATTCATTCTTGTACCAACTCCCATTTGAGAGCTGAGAGCCAGTGGTTGCTAAGCTTGGCTGTGCATCATAATCACCCTGGGGCATTTTTTAAATATACAGATTCGAGCCCACGCCTGGAGATCCAAGTTCAATGGGTTTGGAACGGGGCTTTAAAAACAACGAAACTTCCCAGGTGATTCTGCTGAAGCCAGTCTGTAGCCCCAGAGCTGGGGAAGGATTGAAACCGCCGATGATGCCTGTTGGTACAGCTGTGATTTCCAACAGCATGTATCCTCTGGTTGTGTGCCTGGCTGACCTTGCGAGCACAGTGGGCACAGCCTGCTCTGAGATGCCCACAACCCCTCAACTGCTCCTCACATGGAGTCGTGAAGAACCTGGCAGAGCCAGGAAGGGACTCAATTGTATCTCTGACCAAACGTAGTTCACCGTTACCTTGTCCTTCTCACTGTTTCCACTGGGCTAGCTGGAGAAGGGGGCTTGGCTAGGCCATGTGAGAGCCAGTCTATACCACTGTCCACAAATAGTGATAAAAATAATACCAACACAGTTAGTCACGGAGAGGCCGGGTCACTTGGCTCAGAGTCCCATGGCCACTCAACTGAGCTTGGAGAGCTTCTAACCCCAGCGCCCTGTTCTTTCGACCACTTCATGTGCATTCTAGCCCACTCTTCAGAGTGAGGTCAATGCATATAATTGCAATAAATATCAACACAGTCAGCAACAATACAGCCCCTCCTGGACGGAGGGGAGCCTTTCTCTGGGACTAGAACAATTACCCGTTTCCTGGGACTCTCCGCCCAAGAGCAGGAGTCAGGTGATTTGACTAAACCTTTAACTGCCCCATCTCACTCTAAGGTGATCACTACACTTGATCACCACATTTCCTCTCTCCCCACTGCCCACTCCAGGCTTGTGCCTGCTGGTCTGTTCTCCAACGAAATCCAGAGCCAATGTCCACATGCTAAACTGGTGCTGTCACTCCCCTTCTCAGAAAACCTCAGGGACTCCCTACTGCCATTTCTCTTTCTGTGTAAGAAAGCTCAGAGTGTGCCAACTCTCAGTGCATCCCGTGTCCTGAAATATCTGTGAAGCCATTCCTTCACATTGAGTGAGTCCCTCTGGGGGCTGGGAATAAAAAAGGTTATTAAAACCAGGAATAACAAATATCAGGCACAGGGGTGTCCGCTCTCCAGTTCTGTATCCAAGGCAGGCATTGCAAGCTGATCACAGAGCTCTGCATCTTCCTAATCCCTCTAGACCTGCCCTCCAGTGCTGTAGTCACTGGCCACACATGGCTTTTGAGCACTTCAAATGTAGCTAATGCCACTAAAAAACTACAAATTTAAAATCAATTTAAATTTAACAACTGATCACTGAATTATCCCAAAGTTTTTATGGCTATTTGGAACTTGGGAATGTGAATCTACTTCTTCAAATACAAATTTTATGAAATCTAGACACACATCAAGTGTTTCTGATGAAAACATAGCCTCTGAGTGGAGATGTAAGTGGAATATACACATGGGATTTTGAAGAGTCGGTATGGAAAATAAAATGTAAAATGTCTCAATAAGTTTTATATTGATTGTATATTGAAATGATAGTATTCAGACACATTGGGTTAAATAAAATAAATTATTAAAATTAATTTCACCTGTCTTAATTTTTTTAATGTAACTACTGGGAAAATCTTAATTATATGTGTCTCTCAGTTTATGTTGGGCTGTGCTGCCCCAGGCAGAGCTCTCTAGGCAGCCACGACTAATCGATCAGAGCTGGCACATTGAGGTAAGATCTGTTTGCCATCTCTAGATAAGAGACAGTCCCTGCTCAGTGGCAGTGGGAGAAAAGGCCATGATAATGTGGGAAGAGCTGCGGTAGACACATGCAACATGCAAGGAAGCACAAATGCCGAATCGACTGGCTCTGCCTGGCAGGAAGTTTGGGAAACCTTTTAGGAGGTGGTTTTGTGAATGGATGCCAGAGCAGAAAAAGAGCATTTCAGGCCAAGAGAACAGTACCTGAAAGGCTCAGAGGTGTGAGTGCAGAGCAGGTGGCAGAATGGGGAGTAGGTGGGTGTGACTGCAGTTTTGAGCTCAGTGGGAGCACTGTTTGAAGATGCTTGAGCTCTGTTCCTATCTTTCAGAGGCAAAAAAGAAGAGACCAGCTCTGGGTTGTGGCCCATGGCCACCACTTCATATATCTATCCCCCTCCCCAATTCCCTTCCTAACTTCTATGCCTTTGATCAGTCTGGAGATATAGCCAAAAGTGCAGGGAGGGGAACAAATCCCGAAGATTTGAAAATAAAAAAATCCCCAAATCTTGAGAGCAGGCTACCACAGCTAGGACTGCATGAAAGATAGAAATTAGGAGTCAGGAGTCAGGCTGTAGCTCCCCTTGAGACACACACTTTGGCTCCATAGGTGACTAATTATTTCATCCATCAATCCATTCATCACTGGATGTTTATTAAGCACCTACTAGGAGCAATGAATTATGGAGGATACACAGGCCAAGTCCAGACACTCAAATACTTTTCACAGACTTGGAATTCAAAACGTGCTCATTGACAATTTAACTAGGGCCGGCCGAGTGGTGCATTGGTTAAGAGTTGGCTTGGGACGCCAGCTCTGAGCAGCAGGGCCCCAGTTTGGATCCCACATGAGGGCTAGTGATGCTGCACCCTTTACAGCTAAGATGGTGAACAACAGCTCAACCTGGAGCTGGGCTCCTGAGTCGCCGGCAATGGCATAGGCTGCAGCCCCTGCTGAAGTGAGCTGCCATGAGCTACCGTGAGCGGACGTCCAATGACCAGCGACCGATCTGCCTCACCCAGGAAGAGTGCAATGATAATACCAACATGGGCCAGTGAAGCGGCGTCCTCCACAAGTAGACTGAAGAACAAAAGGACAGCAACTTGCCTGTTCCCCTTCCCTGATTCCCCAACGCTGTTCCCCTGCCCCAATTCCCCAATAAAATCTTTAAAAAAAAAAAGAAAAGAAAAGAAAATTTAACTAATATTACAAAGTAACATAAGATAAACCTGGTATAACATAGGTACTCAATAAATATTTTCCAAGGCATGCACAAGGATGTTCACAACAGTAAAAACCAGAAACAACTTAAGCTTTCGCCATAGGGAGCGGTTAATAAACTAGGGTGTATCACCACTAAGCAATTTTCTTTTGTTGGGAAGATGGATGGATGGATGGATGGATGGATGGATGGATGGATGGATGAATACAGGTTCAGAGCAGAGAGAGTGAAACAGGAAGGTGAGAGAAAGCATCATGAAAGAGACAGTGTGGAAGAAAATGCACATGCTGTATTATGTAAATGTTGTCCATATAAATTAAGTTTCTCCCAGGGCATTAGTAAAACACCCTCCTTCAACCTAAAGACCCCCAGGAGTGTCCAGAGGACGCCATGAACACACGCCTTCTGCAGCGCCCCAGCTGCTCATTGTCAGCGCCTTGATGTTTCAGGTTCCTTCCCACAGGGCCTTGTCACGTGCTGTCCCCTCTACTTGAGATGATCTTTCCTCTCTTCACCTTGGTAACTCTTAATCTTCACACTCAGTCATTTACTTTGGGGAGGCAGGGGGCACCAGATAGGCCTCATTATATAGTCTCTCTCATAGACCACTGGTGTTTCCCATCAAAGTATCTATCTCAGTGGATTAAACACTGTTTTGTGTCATCATCTGATTAATGTCTGAATCTGTACAGACTCTAATCTCCATTGTGAAGGCAGGAAAATATCTGCTTTGCTTATCACTAGCCCAGTGCTTTGAAAGCAGCAAGCATTCAAATACCTGTAAATATCTGTTGCATAAATAAGTGAAGACATACGTCCCTTGGAAGGAAAGAGCAGGAGATCCTGACACCAACAAGCACTCAATAAATGCCTGTTCTTCAACTTGAGCTTGAAGGCTCAATCCCACGCAGAGGGTCAGTTCTTGGAGATTAGTTGATGAACACTAAGAGAGCCGGAGGTGGAGGTGAGGGGGAGAAGTGGTTATAACAAACCTGGAAAGAGAGTGGCTCGGTGGGAAGGCAGGGGGAGGCCAAGAGCCAACTTCTTCCTCTGCTCTTGGCTGCAGGCCGGCCCGGAACCCATGTGTCCTGGCACCCAGTATGCTGCCTGTTCTCTTAAGCATTAGGAAACTTGCTCTGAATATTAAACACCCTGTGTACCCCCCTCCGAGAAAGAAAGAAGAAAATAGCTCTTTAACCCTCTTTTCTGGATCCCAGCTTGATGAATCGTTCTTGCAGACCCATTGGGGTCTACAAGGGCCTCTAAGTAGAAAACGGCCCTACAGGCTAGACGAATGCCTTACTCTTGGGGTCACAAGCCCCTGAGCAGGACCCGTAAGCCCTGGGCCCGGGGCCTGGGAACCTGCCTGGCTCCCCAGAAGACACCTCTCCAAGGGGTGACTCATCTCTTCATGGACCTGGACAACTCTGGTTGGCATCAGGAACAGCTGATGAAGTCACAGTCTCCTGAAAACCAATCTCCCAGCTGAAAGAAGGCGGAGGCAGGCCCAGAGAGTGGGGGTGGGGGCCAGGAGGGGAGCCATGGTTCTGAATTTGAACAATTTTTGAAGCAAAATGAGTGAACTCAAGTTAGCGGCAGGTAATTTAGAGTGATGAGGCTGTTTTCACTCTGGGGCCTCACAAATAACTCCTGATTTAAAGTTTCCAAGGATTGACTGGGCACTTCAAAAGACCTCCGCAGGGAGGAAATGAGCTTCTCCCTTCATGCCCTCCTCACTCAGGTGAGGACTGAGATCACCAGCTGGAGGGGCTCATCGGGGGTGTGGCCCGACCCACGCACTGGCAACGGACAGACTTACTGACTTACTGAATGACTGAAGAGCTAACCCACCAACAAGCTAATGGAGAGACTGACAGACTGGTGAGATAACCAAGTGATAAATAAGCCAATGGAGTGGTTGATACATCAGTGAATGGACGGACTGCCCAATTGATAGACAGACAGACTACTGGCTGGCCAACAGACCAACTGGCTGACTGACGGGTCATTTTGTCAGTGAGCTGGTAGATTGTAAGATTAACCTGTCTGCTTCTCCAAATGCCTGGGTAACCAACTGACCAAGTGACCAACAGGCTGATGAACCAGCCTACCCGAGGACTGACAGAAGAATGTGACAAGGACAAGGGCATCTGGTGGGTGAACCAGCTAAACAACCAGTGACCAGCACAATCATCACAGAGAACTTGATCGCCAGCGCTGCACACAATGAAGAATGTTCCCCAAAGGAAGATCAGATACAATAAGTAAAGGGTAGCAGATGCAACAAAAAGACAAAACACTAAAATGTCCGCTATATGGTAATGAAGGAAAAGGACTCTGGTGATTAGGTGGGAGGTAACTCAATACTGTTGATGTCTAGAGTTACATAAAGCGACTGGGAGATTCCAATCCAATGTCAAGATGTGGTTTTTGCTATTTCGGTTTCCTTTGTGGTGATTGAATCAAATTAGCAAATGAGTGAGTTCAGCCGTGGTCTCTCTTCAACATCCTTCTCCCTTCCTCCTATATCCCCATCATGAACACAGCAGACTCACTCATTCTCCTAAGGTCATAGATATGGGGGTCATACAATGCAGTCATGGTGCTGTTCTGGTGGCAGGAATATGGATGATTATTTTTCTTTTCATTTTCTAATTATATCCTGCAGTGGGACTACATTACCTTGAAATGGAAAAATCACATTTATAATTTTAGAAGGAAAAATAAAAAACAAATTTGGTCCCTTCCTCTCTTTTGCTCCATATCAAATAAATATTTCTTGATTTATAGATCTAAGGCACCTTCAAGACATGCTTCTTCTTGCTTTTTGATGTCAACGTGGTTTATTGAATGCCAACTAGTCATGTCTCTCTTTTCCCTAGGTTACTACAACAGCCATCACAGCTTCTCCCTGTTCAAGTCTGTCCTTCACACAGACACTGAGAGAGTTTCCATCCATTTTTCCTTCTCAAGAACTTCCAGGTAGCTGTTGGATTACAAATGTCAACTTTTAAAGCTAGAATCAACGGACCATGAATAAGTAATTCCCTCTCCATGTGTACATCTACCCACGTGCATGCAAACATGAACACACACGTACGCATGCGTGTGTGTGCGTGCACGGACACTGCCAACCTCCACATTCTAACTTCTCGCCACTTCCCAATTCATCCTCTCTGAATTTTTTACTCAGTTACACACTCATAGTTTTCTCCCAATCAGAAGTAGAAAGCCCAACCCAAGATGTGCCCATCACTCTGATAATTCATCCATCAATCAAAAAGTATTTAAAGTCAATATTTGCCCACTATAATAGGTATTGTGGAATCTCTAAGGCGGGAAGAGAGAAGGCTACTGACATTTATTGAGTGCTTATTATTATTGTAAGCACCGACTACACATAGGTGATCTCTGCGCATCTTCAATGAAATATGGTATTATCCCCATCTTACAGATGGGAAAATTGAAACACACCAAGGTCAAGCAAGGTTATTTACCCTAGGAAGCAACAGAGCTGTGATTTGAAACTAGATGTGTCTGACTCTAGCCCTGTTACTTTACCGTTTGGTCAGGGAAGCCAGACTGTGTTTTCATCACTCACTCAGGCATTCATTCATTTAGCAAATGTTTGCTGAGCATCTAACTCCATATCAGGACAAAACCATTGGGACACAGTGGTGAACAGAGCAGTCATAATGCATACCTTCTTGGAACTTACTGTTTGGTGAGGGAGACAGACAAAAAAAAGTATGTGTATATACATATATATATGAAATGTATATATTTGTGGATGTATATAATTGGTGTATATATATTTGATATATATTGGCATATAAATATATATATTTATTTATATGCAATTGGTATATCTATAAAATAAATTTTAGAAAAAAAAATATATATATACCAATTTTTCCATGAGGAAGGACTCCAGGGGCTGGTGAGGGTGAAAGAGAATAACATGGGGAAACTATCTTTGATTCTCTAATGTTTATTACATATATTTCTTTATAGTTGACAAATCCCCTTACAGAATTTATTTGGAGCCAATTCTTAAAGGACAAGAGTCTATGCATGAAACAAGGGCAGACTAAATTATGAGTACAGATGACTGGGACCTTGTCCAGAGAGGCGAAGTGTTTTTTTTGAGCAGCCCAGATAAGTGGGGCCCTGGTTGGACAAGGCGAATGCAAGGCTGTGACAGCATGAGGACTGGAGATGTTTCTGGTGGGGCGGGGACCACAGCACCAGCATAGGCCTTCAGGACTAGCTTGAAGTGTCACCATCCAAAACCTCCTTGTGAAGCTCTGATGGCCTGAGAGGTAGACACCTTCTCCAAGTAAAGAGAGGCACCAAGGAGCCCGCAAAAGACAGTCTTTAAAAATAGGGCTCTTAA
The DNA here is from genome assembly GCF_001890085.2 of Hipposideros armiger. Taxonomy (NCBI): domain Eukaryota; kingdom Metazoa; phylum Chordata; class Mammalia; order Chiroptera; family Hipposideridae; genus Hipposideros; species Hipposideros armiger. The sequence continues at coordinate 5,150,317 of NW_017731375.1, read as the reverse complement.
TAATACCAAGGTCAAATTGTTTCTGATTTGAGATAACCAAAATAAAATAACAAACTGCTTACAAGATTCTCAAACATTAAATACAACATGCTGTGGGGGTTTGGAAAGATGAAGATAAGGCAAGCACCTGCTTGTATCAAGACTTGTACTACTTGGCACAAAGGAGAGCAAGACTCATAAACAGCTCTGATGGGCCCAGAACCTTCCCCTGGTTGAAGCTGGGTTCTGGGCTGTCCGCCTCTCCCACCCATCCTCCAAGTGCTAGTTCCAGACCCAGTGCAAGGCTTACCTCGTCCTAGAAAGTCACAGCAAGAGCACAGACTTGGGGGTTCCCACCCTGAATTTACCACTGACACGCAAAGCAGCCTTGGGCAAGGTCCTCAAAGGCTGAGATTCAGCTTTCTGTAAAATGAGAAAAATCGTAACTACTTTTCAAGATTGTCATGTGGCTAAATAGTCACTTGTTCCCATCTCTGTGGCAGACACCAGCTGTATTGGTCTGCTTAGCATCCCTCTCTTCTTCTTCTGGCAAAACCGTCCACTTTACCCTTGGAGAACCGCTCTTCCCCAATAGGCCACTTAGTTGACTTAGGTGGGGCTGACTACACCTCCAGGCTTACGGAACGGGTACATGATCAGACGTGGCATGTGACTCAACTGCATCCAATGAAATTCTGTCTTAGGACTTGTATTTGAACCTTGGGGAGGAGGAGTCCTCTTCTTGCTAAGATGCTGAACTGGTGAGAAGTAGTCTTGGAGCTGGGCAGCCATCCTACCGTTACAGGGGCAGAGCATTCCTGAAGGTGGAGCCAAGCTGGAAGAGAGTGAATGAAATGGCTGGGTGTCTGGATCCAGCCATACCTAATGCTGTCGTACTCCTGTGATAAGCTCCTTTATTAGCTTAAAACAGTTTGAGCTGGGTTTCTGCCCTTGCCATCTAATAAGCCCTGACTTATGTCCTCTTATAGGAAGAGATCTCCATGGACTGATACATTTGTTAACATGTTGGGGGGTGTGTGCCTCCAAGAATCCTGTATATAATGGGTTGAAAGAGGCTGGGGAGGAGAGTCAGGGACTCAGGATTCTCCTTAAAACTCTGCCCAAGGAGAGAGGTTAAGAACATGAAGGAAGAGGGGCCGGCTGAGTGGCTTAGTTGATTAAGAGTGTGAGCTCTGAGCAACAGGGTCACCGGTTTGATTCCCACATGGGCCAGGGAACTGCTCCCGAGCTGAGCTGCCGCTGAGCTGCCAACAGGTAGTAGAGGTCTCAGCTGGTGAGAGCATGTACTCCTAACAACAAGGTTGCAGGTTCGACTCCTGCATGGGATGGTGGGCTATGCCCACCAGCAACTAAGACTGAACACAGCACTGTGAGCTAAGCAGCCGTGGGCTGCCCACGGGTGGCCAGATGGCAACTGGACTTGGGAGCTGAGCTAGCTGCATCCTCCACAACTAAGATTGAAGGACAACTTGGCTGTTCCCCTTCCCCGATTCCCCAACACTGTTCCCCTTCTGCAATTCCCCAATAAAATCTTTTTAAAAAAATAAAATAAAATAAAGGAAGAAAAGATTCCTGGAAGTCTACGAAATGCCAGATTAAAATAATTGCAACAATTTGTGATTACCTATTACATGTCAGGTGTATTAAAACCGTGTTCATTTATTCATCATATATTTAGCAAGGCCCACAGTATGCCAGACACTGTTCTAGGCAGCCCCTTTCTAGTGGGAGAGCTGTGTCTAACCCTGCTGGATGGGTACCACGAGTCCCCTTTTACAGACGAAGAAAATCAGAGCTCTAAGAGGGGGAGTGAGTTGCCTAAAGCCACACCTCTGGACAAGGGTGGATTCAAGATTATAACTTGGGCCTGTCTGACTTGAAAGTTCATGCCCTTGTCATCACTCCAGGCCACCCTCCTTGTAAACCCTGCTCTCAGGAAACGTCAGTCGGTTCGTATCTTTGCCTGAGAGGGGAAGAGGGAGGCTGGGACTCCCATACACAGCCTCTGGCTCAAGAGTTGGGACCCACAGCGTCTCAGTGCTTGGCCATGTTTATGTTGCTGGTCAGACAGCCCTGAGTGTCTCTGCCCAAATGGACTGTGAGTTGCGTGATGGAGGCTGGAGATTTTGTCTGAGGATCCTCCGACAGCCAGAGGAACTGGCAGAGGGCTGAATCTGGCTACTCTGCTTAGCCTGTGGCTTTTCAGTTCACCCCAAATCCTAAGTTCCAATTGCACTCCATCTATCTCACCCCACCCACATTTGGGAAAGACACTAGTAGTAAGATGATAGAGTCGGAGAGTCCTGGGTTTGAATGCTACCATAGGAACTTGAGTGAATTGCTTAACTCCTCTTTTCCTCATTTTCCCCCAATGGAACAATGGGACTAGCAGGACCCATGTCACAGGGTTGCTACAGGGACTAGACAAAGTAAGAGATGGACATGTTCCTAGGACCACAGGTAGCACATAGTAGGTCCCTGATGAACCCAAGTTACTTTCCTCCCCCACAGGAACCCTCTCCCCTGCAGCTGCCTGGCTCACCTGGGTATCCTCTTCCACCAACAACCCAGCCCCCACCACCAATCCAGCCCTAATGACTTTTGCAGCCCACCCCTGGTGGCAGTAGCTGAGAGGCCTGAGACTCCCAGGGTCCCCGGGCTCTTTAATCAGCTTCTGCGAGGGCTGCAAGTGATTCAGCCTGCAACTGCTGGGGCACTGGGCGCAGCAACAAACAAGCCTGCAGGCAATCACTTCAGCAGAAAGATGTTGGCATGTCTCTATAGCAACTCAGGGAAAATATTTCACGCAAAAGTCCATCTGCTGTAACATAAAGGGAGTCCCAGCCAATAATTGAGTTATAACGAGTTATAAATTATTCCTAATGTGCAGGCTTTATTTTACCAAACCACAAAATACACACACACACACACACACACACACACACACACACGTGTATGTACAGAGAGACATGCACTATATGTTCCTTATACATGTGTGCACACACACATGCATCCTGAGCCAATAGCAGTGCAGTTGTGACGGGTTGTCTCGTCTCGCGGTGCTGAGTAATCAGCAGGCCCAGCATTCATCTGGGGCAGACGATGTGTGACAAGCAAGCAGACACCAGTGACCTCCAAGGCCACTGTTCAAAAGAGAGACCCAAGTCCCTGTTACCTAGAGCTATTAGGCAAGCTGGAACGCCAATCTTTGTGTTTCTCTTCAGGGGGAAAAAAAAACCTCTTTTTTTGTTGGTTTCTCTTCAGGGGGAAAAAAAACCTTTTTTTCCTTTCTTCCCCGTTGTCCTTGTACAGAGACATTTGTATTGATTCATCGGTATGAAATGCTTTGTAGCGGCTATCAAAGTGGAAAAAACAATGTGCTAATTCGCATTGTGATGCTTTTAATTTTATGTGTTGTCAACACTTCAAAGTAGGCCGAGCTCTGCCTGGGAGATCTGGGACCTTTCTCATCACACGTCGTATCTAGGCTGCAACTGTCTGCAACTCTAGAGCCTCTTGCACGACGCCCACTTCTGGCTTCAGATCTCTCCTTTTTTTTTTTTTCACTCCCTGCTTTCTATGTCTGCTCTGCAAAACGCATGTGGCAAAAGAAAAAAGGGGGTGGTGAGTGGGAGGGAAGGGAGCTGGGGGAGCATGAAATGTACGGTTCCTTCTTCCTTTCAGACAGAAAAACGATTGGCTTTCCAGCCAAGACCCTCCCAGGTCATCCCAGGGAGAGGGACTGGAGACACCATCACCACCCCGATCCCAAAGAAGAATCGCCAAGATTGCCACTGTGCCTCGAGCTGCACAGTGCGCCAATGGTTTGCATTGTGTCACTTAACCCTGCTCTCAACCCCTCAGGAAGGTGGCATCTGTATCTGCATTTTATATTATATTTCTTTTATAAGCAGGGCTCAGAGAGGTGGAGTGAGTTGAATCAGAATTCAAACCCAGTTTCGTCAGGCCTATTGCCTTGGCTTCTTCCTGAATGGCTGGAAAGACACAGAAGAGGCTGTCCCTCACGAGAGGAATTTCTCACGGTGGACTCCTACCAGAAAGTTAAAGCAGCATAGGTACCGTGCATGAACCCAGACCTGCACTTGCACGTCAGACACGTTCATTGTCTTGTTTCAACCCTATGGCATCCCTCGGCAAATTGGATAGCCTCCCGTTTCACAGACAAGTACCCTGGGACTCAGAGAGCTCACAACACTTTTCCAGGGTAACACAGCTGGCTAGAGAATGTCGGAGCTGGCCTTGGCAGTCGGGATGCCAGACCTCAAAGCCCATGAGCCCCCTCGCGCCTGTTTCCTTCTGTCCAGCCATCTCTCAGGCTTGATGGTAAGCTGCCACAGGCCAAGCAGGGCCCATCGCCCACCTCTGCACCTTCTGAGGGGCTGAATGCAGAGTTGGCCTGGATTCTGAGAACATGTCGACTTGATGAAACACAGCAGGGGCAGGGCCCAGGCAGAAAGGTCAGCGAGGGGAAGAGGGCAGGAACACCCTGTTACCAGATCTGGAGAGAAATGGAAAGTGAGATACTTGGAAAGTAACTTCAGCCGGCCTGGAGGAAAGTGTGTCGGGATGTTTCCGAAGGCGTGGATGAGCAAGCCTTTCCCCCACCCACCCCCACACCTCGCTGGAGGGCCAGGGGTGTGTGCAGAGATCATGGAGGAGGCTGCTCCTGGCCCGAGTCCCTGGGGTTCAGGTCACTTCCAGGGACAGTCCTGGAGGAGCCTGGATACCTTCCCTGAGATCCAGGACCAGCGAGGATAGCCTCTGAGGCCCCTGACCTTCCCCTGCCTGCTTGGGAGGGCAGCAGCTTCAGCTGCAGGATCTTAGGTCCCCACCATCCAAATATTACCCCGGGGGCCCAGAAAGGCCCTCCCCGCCAGGGTGACTCGATTTGGGATCGGCATCCAAGGCCTTCCATCAGACCTGTTGAGTTGGGGCCTTGGAATGGGGAGACTGCAGCTGCAGAAGAGGCCATGATCTATCCGCTAAGTCCATTTGCAAGAACAGCCCCTGATGGCCCCTGGTTCAGGCATAATCAGGATGAGTGGGGCAGGAAATTTGACTTAACAGACTAGACCCCTAGTCTGGCCAATTTTTCTCTTCTTTCTTTCTTTCTTTCTTTCTTTCTTTCTTTCTTTCTTTCTTTCTTTCTTTCTTTCTTTCTTTCTTTCTTTCTTTCTTTCTTTCTTTCTTTCTTTCTTTCTTTCTTTCTTTCTTTCTTTTCTTTCTCTCTTTCTTTCTCTCTTTCTCTCTCTCTTTCTCTCTCTCTTTCTTTCTTGCAGCCTTTCATGTGGCTGGATTTCCAGGGCTGAGATGGTCTCCTCTGAGCTGCTCTGTGGCACGTGAGGGCAAGGGGCTGAGCCTGGGTGGTGGTGGTGGTGGGGGGTGTCGTGATGTCCCGGGACTCCAGCCTGAGTACGAGAGGCCATTTCAGGATCCCTCGGGCTGGCTGGGAATCCACTTCCTGAGGGTGAAGCCAAAGGCAGGGCCTCCACTGGCCTCTGCCCTCCTTCAGCCCAGCCAGAAAAGAACAGTCCAGAACACCATGGGAAGCCCTTCGGTTAAGCAAAGCAAAAACGCTGGAAACTGCCATGCAAGCCTGGACAGCCCAGGATGGATCTTTCGTGCATGGGGGATTTGGCTGCAGTCAGCAGGGGCCTGGAGAAGCAGTGAAGCTGAAAGCTCTCGCCCAGCCCCCGCACCCCCACCCCCACCCCCAACCCTGGCCTCTGTCATCTCTGAATTCTCAGCCAGGTTCCTTCATCAAAAGCTGCCCTCGGTGGCAGAGAGACGTGCGTCGAGGAGCCGGAGGGCAGACCTCTGTGGGAGCGGCTAAGAGCCTGCAGTCAGGCAGACTTCGTATCCCATGTCTGCCACTTGCACTGTGGGGCCATTTGGTCCACCTCAGGAGTCTCAGATTCCTTACCTGTGAAACGGGGACAATAACCTCACCCATCCCATGTGAACTGCGTAAGGGCAAATGAGAGCATGAGTGTAAAGCACTTAGAGCTTTGCATTCTGTGCCCAGCACAGGAAAAGTGCTCCCAAAATGAGGGTGGTCATGGTTTGTTGTTACCACTTCCAGCCCTGGCTCTGGGATGTACTGTGTGTGTACACACACACACACACACACACACCAGTCAGTCAACATCTCTGTATTATCTACATAGCCTACATCTCTGTATCGTCATAGAACTGAGAGCTGGATAGGATATTGGAAAATATCTGAGGCCAGAGAGGGGACAAGTTCTGGCCGTAGTCATTGTGTGTGGCAGAGCGGGACTGGAATGCTGTTCTTAATTCTTTAGGTTCCCTCTCCTCATTTATCACGTATTCAGCAAATATTTACGTTGTCCACCACCTCAGTGTCAGCCCCTGGCTGGGTCTGGGGCTGTACGGGTGAACAAGATGGTTCCTGCACTCGAGGAGTGAGTAGCCGGGGCTCCCGACACCCTCACACATCTCTGCTCTCTGAACTCCCATCCCACGCGTCCTGGGAATCCCAGATGCTCCGAACACTCAGGCTGCTTCATCGCAATCTCAGCCAGGCCTCGTTTCCCTCCCTGGTTGGTGGGCTCCTCGGGAGCAGGCCCCTCACGCCACCAGTTCTGGGTAGGAGATTTGCATGTGCTCGTCCTTGTGGGGTCTGCTCCTTCCATCCAACTCTGTACCCAGAGGTTCTCTTTGAGCCGTGTCAGTGCCTGGCACTGAGCTGGACTCAGAAAATGGTGGTCAGATGAATGATGAATAGATGAGTGCACAGGGGAAACAAGTCAGCAATTCATTTGTTCATTTACTCATTCACCATATGCTTACCCTAATTCTCCTCTGTGCCAGGGTCTGAGATACAGAGACAAATGGGACATGGTCCCTGAGCTCCAAGAGGCCCAGGAAACAGACATAAGCAATGATAGGTGTGTGCAGGGGCCAAAGGGGCCCAGCCGAGGGTGAGGTCAGTTTTACTGGGAGGTGGGGGATGGCGGGAAAGGCATCAAACTGAGTGACACCCAGGCAAGTCTGGACAGGATGTTTACTAGGGAAAGAGCAGGCTTTCTAGGCAGAGGGACCCACATAGGGAAAGGCCCGGGGCTGTGATGTACCCTAGGAGCCACCAGCTTTACCATTTGGCTACATTTATAACAACAATAACAATAATAATAGCAAATATTATTGGGGCGCTTTGTGCCAAGCACTGTTCTAAAGCTTTGTATGAATTAATTCATTTAATCCTTCCCCCAATAATCCTATGACTCAGTTTGTTATTAGCCCCATTTTTCAGAAGAGAAAACTGAGGCACAGAAAGGTGAAGTAATTTGTCCCCAAGGCCTCATAGCTATTTAACAGCCAATCTTACTGGCAGAGAGGAGATATCTGACCAGGTCACGGAGGGCCTTAAATGTCAAGTAAAAGCGTTGGACTCTATGCTGAGGGCAGCGGGGAGCCACTGAAGGATGCTGAGCAGGGAACATCCTGATCCGTTTTTCATTTCTGGTAGTCTCTTCTGGGACAGTGAAGAGAACGAACTCAAGTTTCCAAGCAGCTGAGAGTCTAGAGAGCAAAAGTAAACTCTTGCAAACATGTTCAACAGAGAACACGCACAAAAAAGTTCATGGAGGCATTTTCATAATAACAGAAACATAAATGCCTGTCAGCAGGAGAAATGGATGAATAAACAATGTTACATACACACTGTGGAATATTATACAGCAGTGAAAATGACTGGACCGCAGAAGCATGTGACCACACGGCTAAACCTTGGTGTATCAGCAGATGATCAGTGTGTAACAAACCACACCAAACTTAGTGACTTAAGCAACCATTACCTATTTAATTCACAATTCAGTGGGTAGGCGTTTTAGGTTGGGCTCAGCTGGGCAGTTCTTCTGGTCTTCGTGGAGTCTCTTTCTGAGTCCACGATTAGCGGAGACTCAGCTAGGAGGTTCTACCTTCAAGGGTGGATTGGCCATCAGCTGGGGTGATGGTAGCAACCGGGCCGCATTTCTCATCACCCAGCAAGCTAGCCCAGAGTTGTTCACATGGCTATAGAAGTTTCCAAGAGAGGAGGAAGAGCACAAAACCTCTTAATGCGTGAGTGCAGAAATGGTACAGAGCCACTTTGGCCACGTTGCATTAGTCCAAGGGATCCATTAGGCCAGCCCTGATGTTAGAGATGGGGAAATAGACGCCATCTCTGGATGCTTCCATTGCAAAAGGGATGTGGAAGCATGAAGAGGACTAATTGCAGCCATATTTGCTTGGCAATAGACTATGAAGTGAAAAAGTAGATTCTAAAAGACCATGTACAAAGCGATACCCTTTGATAACGTGTAAAATTAGACTTGAGGAGTGCAGATAGATAAAAAAAAAATTGTTGAAAAGGAGGCAAAAGGGTGGCAGAAGGCAAGGAGACAAGGTGGGCAACGATGCATTTGGAATGTACGTTATTGTCAAAGGCTTAGCCTCTATTTTCATGATTAAAAATGCCAGTTTTCCAAAAGCGAGCCTTATGAAAACTAAGATTAATCAGATTGCGTGTACTTGAGGTCCAGAAAGAGGGAGAGGTTGAGAGAAAGGAATGGACCCGTGCAGGCCTCATCAAGGGTCAGGTTGCCAAGACATGGGTATGTCCTGGATGTAGGTGAAGAGGGGGATAAAGGATTACTTCCGGAACACCAGCCTGGGTGGCTGGGTGGTGGTGCCACACCTGAGCTAGGGAACCCTGCAGAAGAAGACAGTTGGGAGAGAACCAAGCCTTGTGTTTGGGGGATGTTGAGTTTGGATGCCTGTGAAGATCCCGGAAGCAATGTCCCTCCCAAAGGTCGCCGCCTTTCTCGAACTTGTCGGAGCGGTCAGGGCTGCAGAAGAGGGAGCCTTGGCCGATCTGACATGGAGGCCATCCCAGAAAACCCTGCGTGACATCAGAATGGTGGGCCTCTCTTCCGCGGAGAGCCACCCCCAGCTGCCTGGCCTTGGTGGGGCCCTCGCCTCACCCAGCCCTTCCTGACAGCTCCTCGGGGCACGTCCACAGCCAGCTTTCCCTTCTAAGCAGTCAGGCCTCCACCCTGAAACCCTGGGCCAAGCGAGTAAGCTTGGGGTTGTGGCTGAGGGGGCCCCAGCAGCAATCTCCTCCCCCGGCAGGGCCAATGGGACCCCAGAGGGGGCTGGGTGTTTGTGCAGATGACATGTTTATGGCTCAGCCTCTCCTTACTCATGCTTCTGGCTTTCCCTCTCTGATTTTGGTTGGGTGGATCCCAGTTCTGCTGCTGGAGTTGGGAGCCTTGGGGCTGGGGCTGAACAGAGCCTCCTTTAACGGTTCCAACCCAGGACGGTTCCAGCCCCTTCCCCCGGTCCCCCTAGACCTCATATTTTCCCACACCCAACCTTATTACAGAATGCTAGCATCTCAGAGCTGGAAAAGGGCCTCCAGCATCATCGTGTCCAACACCTCCTTCCCTAGGTGGAGAAACTGAGGCCCGGAGAGAGGAAGGGACTTGCCCAAGGTCACCTCAGCAGGTTAAAAACAAAAGATGCAGGTGTCCCGACTCCCAGCCCAGGGCTCCGAAACCACCCTCCACACACCAGCTTCCTTGGTTGCTGTTTTGTTTGGGAGGGGACAGTTGAGCCTTTTCGAGCCTGCCACAGTAACTTTCTCCTCTCCCAGGGAGGCAGCAGACAGTGACGGACTCTGCTTTTACAGTTTAATTCCATAGGAAATTGGAAATTGCCTGTCAGAGGTGTCCGGGTGGCCCAGCGGCCCCACCCCGACCTGGCCGCCACAACGCCGCTTCTCCCTGCTCGCTGGCTTGGGGGCCCTTTGCGGAAGCACTTCCGAGGGCTCCTGCAGATTCTCTCCCTGCTCTTCCTCCAAGGGCAGGATGTGAGCGCAGAGCAGCCAGGCCTGGCTGGGGCCCTAAACCCTGACATTTAGCCACGCTCTTTTCCACCCCGGCTCCCAGCGTTCTCTGTCCCTGAGCTCCAAGCTGGCTTCAGTGTCCTCTCCTGCCCTGAGGTCCCAGGGAAATTGGAGGAAGGGGCTCCCATCCTTCTTTTGGGAACTGGGGTCATCCGGGTCCCCTGAAGGTCCCTGCATCACCCTCTCAGAACTTGTCACCTTCTCAGGGTTTCTGAGACTGCAGTGGCTCACACTCGTCCCTTCCCTTCTCTGGGCGCCCCTGGCACTGGGGATCTTGCGTCAGTGCCTCCGTCTTTCTCAAGAGCCAGCCTGAAAGCTTCCGGAGGTCAGCGTAGCTGTGGTGCAGTCATTAGAGGACTAAATCTCTGGCATCACACACCTGGATTGAACCCCGGGGCCACTGCTATTGAACTCTGTGACCTTAGACAAATTGCTTCACTTCTCTATGCCTCAGTTTTCTCATCTGCAAAGTGGGGGTGATAATCATAAAGTCCCAAATAAATATCCCATGTGAGGATCACATGGGATAGTGCATGGAAAGCACCCAATAAATGTTAGCATGATTAGCATTCTATTTTAGCATGCCCCTCAACCGGTCCCTCAGGGCCACACCCAGAGCTAGGCTATGAGGGGCACTAGGTACTTGTGAATGCACTTCTTAAACAACTAGCAGAAAATATGGCAAAACAAGCAGTCTATAGTTTCCTGGGTCCTATTTAAAGGAACAAATCTTCACTGAGGCTTATTATGTATAGACACTGTGCTTGGGGCTAGAGACATGATAATGAGCAAGATGGACACAGTCTCTCCCCTCCCAGAGCTTTTATTCCAGTGGGGAGCACTCCCAACGCAGGGATGGAAGTGAGCTCAGGGATCCCTGAGCCCAGAGGAGGCATGCCTAACCCAGACGTAGGAATCAGGGAGAGGAGGTGAGTCTTCAGCTGTGACCTGATGAATGAGCAGAGGTGACGAGTGTGTGTGTGTGTGCGTGTTGTAGGGATGGGGGAAGTGTCTCAGACAAAAGGCTTATCATGCACTTTTGCCTGAGAGAGCAAGACCCACTGAAGAAGCGGAAGACTGTTTCGTGTGGCTGGAGTGAAGAGAAAGAAGAGGAGGCAAACGAGGCTGAAGGAATGGAAAGAGGCCAGACCTCAAGGGCTTTGTAGACTTGTTCTAAAGGCACTGGGGAGCCATTGAGGAATATAAAGCAGGAAAGTGGCAAAGGGAGGCTTGCCTTTTAGATCATCTACTCAGTGTGCTGGATAGACTGGAGTGGTCAGACCTAGAGGCAGGGAGACGTGTGATGAGGCCGTTGAAATGATCCAGGTGACAGAAGATGACATAATACGCAATGAAGTTTAGTCTTTAGGAGAATATTCAAGGCCACTCCAAAACTGACACACTGGACCTTCCCAGTCTTCCCTCTTGCTAAAACTGAGTTGTTGTGAGAATCAGAAATAATCCTTGGGCATGGGCATACCTTGTTAAGCCTAAAGTACAGTGTGAGAGTGAGAAATTGCTTCCTTCAGGATTGTTAGTGGTTGGTTTGCTGGACATGACTAATGGATGCCTGCAGCTGAGGACACAAAATTGAATCCTATACCATCCATTCTAACCAAATTTCTTTATTGCCTTGCCTTTCAAGCACTTCCAGCTTCTGGCTGGAAGAATAAAATAAAATAAACCACACCAAAAAAGTCAGCCTAAAGGCTGTCGGTGGATGGAGAGAGAAGACGTAGCCCCTAATTTTTGCTTTGGAGGCTGGAAAGGATGTGATGTGGCCGAAAGGAAATGCGAGAGTCTCTTCCTATGCTTAGGGGCCTCAACATCATTTTCAACAAGCATGGCTCTTTCCTGCCCACTGGTCCCAGGCTCCCTGAGGGACAGCCCAGGTGTCCACAAGGGATATTGCGATGGAATGAGAGGTATTGGCAGTATCTGTGGCTTTACCGTGGCACCCTCAAGAACTTTTTTAAAAAGGAAGCAATAATACTGCCCTCTAAGGTTGAATTTTAAGATCAATACATACTGGATCAAAGCAGAGTTTCAAAGTCATCTAGATATGACTAGATGGTTTCCAGGTATGGAAAGATATTGACAGAACTAGAGAAATAATGGACTTTCATTCCAGGCAATATGGTGGATTAACCATACAGAGAAGCTATCTCAATACAAACACCTAAAAATGCTAGATAAAACATTAAAACTGTATCTAGATGCATGGACAAGCTGGTGGGGGACACATAGCAAACCTCAGAGGATAGAAACCACAAAAAATTTTGACTCCAGAAAGATAAGCACTGAAACCAGCATCATCCCTGTGGCTATCTGTGGATCTCTAGTTATCTAGAGCTTGGATTTTAACTGGCTACACACCCGAAGATAGAAGTCAAAACCCAAAGCCTTCTCAGTGGGAAGTCAGATGAGAGGCCCTCTGCATAAACCTGTGAGCTCTGAAAGGAGATACCACTGAAGAACAGTGGGTATCTTTGTCTGTGTCACCCTTTGCTTTAAATGTATTAGCAAAAAGGAAACTTTTCCATGAAAATTTTGAACCATATGCCTTCCCTCAAATAGCTTTGAGGACTAATTCACATGACCTATGTAACCTGAAGACCCCAAAACAAAAATTAAGTTTATAGTGGTCTCACATTGGTGCCCCAGTTTGCTAATAGAGGATTCCTTGAAGGAATAAGCTTTTAAACCAAAGTCTCAAAGGATTTCTACAGATAATATGAGCTCCACATATTCCACAGATAACTGACTGGTGATTAAACATTCATTTTAATTGCCAAGCATAAGAAAGGGATTTCACTTTGAGGTATAAACAAAGAATAGTGTACTTCAGTCTTCATTGCTCTTTATACATAACGTCTGGAATACAATAAAAAATTATAAAACATCTGAAGAAGCAGGGGGGAATTTTATTATAACCAAGAGAAAACACAATTAATAGAAACAGACCCATAAAGGATACAGTTATTGGACTTGGCAGATAAGAACTTCAGAACTATAATAAATATATTTAAAATTTTAGAGGTAAAGAAGGTGAAGAGATTATGTATTTCTGCAAAGAACTGCAAACTCTAAAAAATATAAATTCTGGGACTAACATATGGGAAATCAAAAATTAATTAAATGAATTTAATAGATTGATCAATGCAGAACAAAAGATCAGTGAACTTGAACACAGGTAAACTAAAGTTATCGAAACTAATGTACGGAGAAGAAAAGGATTGAATAAAAATAAACAAAGCATCAGTAATAAAGATGTTTAATAATATGAAATAATATAAAGCAGTCTAACTATGTATAATTCAAGTCCCAGAAGGAGAGAAGAGACAAAATGGGGCTTAAGAAATATTTGAAGAATTTATGGCCCAAGCTTTTCCAAATTTGATTAAAAACACCAACCCACAGATCCAAAAGTTCAGCAAGTCTCAAACAAGAGAAAAAAAATAGTAGTTATGTCATAGCAAAACTTCCAAAGAAGATAAAATCTGCAAAAGAGCTAGAGGAAAATAAACTTATTATATTGAACAGAATAAGAATAAGAATGATACTTGATTTGTCATCATAAATAATGCAAGTAATAAGAAAATTGAATAATATCTTCAAAGTACTAGGGTGAAAAAACTATCAACCTAGAATTCAACATTCAGAGAAAATATCCTTCAAAACAGAAGGCAAAATACTGACTTGTTAAGATAAACAAAAAGTGAGAGAATTTGTAGCTCACAGAAGCATGTAAAAAAATAATAAATTGCTAAAGGAAGTACTCTGGGCTGGAGAACAATGATACTGGATGAAAAGTTGGGTATATAAGAAGTAATAGAAAGTTCCAGGGAAAAAAAAGGTAGGTAAATATAAAAGTCTATTTTTTTCTTTTTGCTTAATTTTTTGAAGACAACTGACATTGTAAGTAAAATAATGTGTGATGGAATTTATAATACATACTAGAAGTAAAATATCTTAAAATAATAGTTTAGAGGATAGGAGAGAGTTAATTGAAGAGACTTTTTTTTTTTTAAAGATTTTTTTTATTGGGGAATTGGGGGGGTGGGAACAGTGCTGGGGAATTGGGGAAAGGGGAACAGACAAGTTGCTGTCGTTTTGTTCTTCAGTCTAGTTGTGGAGGACGTTGCTTCACTGGCCCAAGTTGGCACCATCATTGCGCTCTTCTCTGGCGAGGCAGATCAGTCGCCGGCTTCTGGACGGCCGCTCACTGCGGCTGCTGGCCGCTCACGCTGGCTGCTGGCCACACACGGTAGCCCATGGCAATCCACTGCCACAGGGACTGCAGCCCACGCCGTCGCCGGCGACTCGTGGCAGCCCAGCTCCAGGTTGAGCTGTTGTTCAGCATCTTAGCTGTGGAGGGCAGTGTCACTGGCCCTCATATGTGGGATCCGAACCGGGGCCCTCTGGTGTCCCAAGCGAGTTCTTAACCATCGCGCCACTCGGCCGGCCCTGAAGAGACTTTTGAAAGTCTTTTATTTTATACATGGAGTTTTATACAACTAATTAAAGATATACTGTGATATATTAAGGATGCATGCTTCAATCTCCAGAGCAAACAAAAAAATATAAAGTAAAAAGATAGAGCTAAAAAGCTAAAAGAGGATATTCAAAGGAATAATGGTCAAGCTATTTCTAAGTAACTAAACTGTTTTCTAGGGGGGAAAAATCTCAAGAATATTTATAGGAATATAAAAACATACAACAACCACAGTGTAAAATTCATAGTATCTGGTATCCAATAAAAAATTACCAGGCATTCAAAGGGGAGAAAATACAGTACATAATACATAAGGAAGAGGGCTGGCCGAGTGGCGCGTTGGTTAAGAGCTGGCTTGGGACGCCAGAGGGCCCCAGTTCGGATCCCACATATGAGGGCCAGTGACACTGCCCTCTACAGCTAAGATGCTGAACAACAGCTTGACCTGGAGCTGGGCTGCCATGGGTCACCGGGGACGGCGGAGGCTGCAGCCCCTGTGGCAGTGGGTTGCCATGGGCTACCATATGTAGCCAGCAGCCAGCGTGAGCGGCCAGCAGCCACAGTGAGCGGCTGTCCAGAAGGTGGTGACTGATCTGCCTCGCCCGGGAAGAGCACAACGATGGTGCCAAATTGGGCCAGTGAAGCAACGTCCTCCACAACTAGACTGAAGAACAAAAGGATAGCAACTTGTCTGTTCCCCTTCCCCCAATTCCCCAATAAAAATCTTAAAAAAAAAATACATAAGGAAGAGAAACCTCAAACAAAACTGACCCAGAACTGACACAAATGTCAGAATTAGCAGACAAGGACATTAAAGTAGTTATTATAATTGTATTTCAGATGTTCAAAAAATTAAGTAAAGGCATTAAAAATATAATTCCTTTAAATTAAAGGCATAAAGATATAAAAAAGCATAACTCAAACTTATAGAGATGGAATTTACAATGTCCAAGATGAAAAAGTACACCAGATGAGATTGAAGACATATTAGATATTGCACAAGGAAACATTAGTGTATTTGAAGACAGCAATAGAAATTACTCAAAATGAGACATGGAGAGAGAAAAATAACTTAGAAAGTGAAAAGTGCATCAGTTAGTTGTGGGACAATTTCAAGTGGCATAATATATGTATAATTGAAGTCCCTAAAGGAGCAATGGAGACAGAAAAAATATTTAAAGACATAATGTCCACAAACTTTTCAAATTTAATGAAAACTATAAATTCAAAGATCCATGAAGCTCAATAACCCTAAAAAAACCTACACCAAAGCATATCATAATCAAATTGCTCAAAACCAGTGATAAGGAGAACATTAAAAGCAGTAGAGAAAAAATAGACACATTACATGTTCAAAGATAAAAATGGCATCAGAGTTATTTTGGAAAACAATGCAAAAACAATATACACAAAAAGACAATGGACCAGTATCTTAAAAAACTCAAAGAAAATAACCTATTAACCTAAAATTGTATACCCAGCATACATCTTTCAAAAAACAAAGGCAAAATACAGACTTTTTCAGACATGTAAAAGCTAAAAGAATTCATCACCAGTAAAAAAATGCAGGCCAAGAAATGTTTAAGGAAGACCTCCTTCAAGCAGAAGAAAAATGATGGGAGATGGGGGTCTAGATCTACACAAAGGGATGAAGAACACGAAGAAGCAACTAAATGGATAAAGTGAGGGGAGAAATGGAAGCACAGTATTGTAAGGTTCTTATACTATGTGTCAAGTGGCATAAGATCATTTAAGTGTAGATTGTGATAAGTTAAAGGTGTATACTAAAACAACCATTAAAATCACAAAACAGCTATGGTTAATAAACCAGCAAAGAAAATGAAATACAGTCATTAAAAATACTCAATACAAAAGAAAGCAGGAAAGGAAGGGGAGGTGGGCGGGACAAAGAAGAGATAGGAAAAATAGAAAACAAATATCAAGATGATAGGCTTAAACCTAATCATATAATCACATTAAATGTAAATGTTCTAAACACCCTCAATTAAAGGGCAGAGATTTTCATATTGGATTTAAAAAGAAAAAGAAATAAACTCAACTATATCCTGCCTACTGGAAATGCATTTTATGTATAAAGATAAAAATAAATTAAAGCAGACAGATGAAAAAAGAGATAGCATGGAAAAGGAATTATCTCTAATCAAAAGAAAGCTGGAGTGGCTGTATGAATATCAGATACAGTAGATTTCAGAGCAGAGAATATTACTAGGCATAAAGAAGCTCATTGTATCACAATAAAGAGGCCAATTCAGTAAGACATAACAACTCTAAATGTTTATGCACCTAACAACAGTTTCAAAACACATGAAACAAAACCAGTAGAATTAAACTAGAAGGAGAAACAGACAAATTCATCATTATGATAAAAGCTTTCAATACCTTACCTTTCTCTTAAGAATTGATAGAATAAGTAGATAGAAAATCAGTAAGGATATAGGACTTGAACAACACTGTTAACCAGCTTGACCTAACTGGCATTGATACAGAACACTCCACCCAACAACAGCAGAATACACATTCTTTTCAAGTGCACAAGGAACATTTACCAAGAAAGACTGTATTTTGGACCATAAAACAACTCTAAATAAACTTAAAAGGATTCCAGTTATATAAAGTATGTTCTCTGACCACAGTGAAATCAAATTATAAATTAATAACAGAAAGATCACTGGAAAATCCACAAACATTTGAAACTAAATAACATGCTCCTAAATAATTGAGGGGGGTCAAAGGAAAAATCAAAAGAAAAATTAGAAACTATTTCAAACTGAGCGAAAGTGAAAAGACAACATATCAAAATTCGTGAGCTGACACTACATCAGTACTTATAAGGAAATTTATAGCATAAAATGCCTATATTAGAAAAGAGAGGAGATCTCACATTAATGACCTCAGAAGCTAGAAACTAGAAAACCAAAGAGCAAATTAACCCGGAAGAAAACAGAGGAAAAGACATAATAAAAATTATTACAGAAATCAATTAAATATAAAACAAAAAACAATAGAAAAATCAATGCAACCAAAAGCTGGCTCCTTGAAAATCATCAATAAAATTTAAAAACATCTAGCTCAACTGATCAGGAAAAAGGAAGAGATTATATAAATTACCAATATACGAAACAAGTAAGCGACATCACTCCACATTGTATCGCCAAAACTATTAAAGAAAATGAATTTTCAGTTAAAAATCACTCCCAAAATAAAACTCCAGACTCCAGATGGCTTCCTTGGTGAGCATTACCAAACCTTTTAGGAAGAAATAATATCTGTTCTACACAAACACTTCCAGAAAATTGAAGAGATGGGAATACTTTCCAATTCATTCTGTGAGGCCAGGACTATCCTAATATCAAAACCAGACTACGAAATTACAAGAAAACTAGAGACCAATATCTGTCATGAACATAGATGCAAAAATTCTAAACAAGATTTTGACATAGCAAATTCAACAGCATATAGAAAGGATAACACATCATGACAAAATGAGGTTTAATCCTGGGACTACAGGCTGGTTTAATATTAAAAAAATCAATCAATGTCATTCACCATAGTAAAAGCTAAAGAGAAATACCATGCAATTGTTTCAAAAAATGCAGAAAAAGTATTTGACAGAATAATCCAATATTTACTCCTGATTTAAAACAACAACAACAAAAAAAAACTCTGAGCAAACAAGGAATAGAAGGATATTCCTTAATCTTATAAAGAATGTCTACAAAAATCCTACAGCTAGCATCATGCTTAATTGAGAAAAACTGAATGTTTTCTCCCTAAGGTCAGCACAACACAAGAATGCTGGTTTTCAGCACTTCCACTTAGCATTGTACATGAGGCTCTAGCCAGTGCAAGACGACAATAAAAAGAAATAAAAGACATCGAAATTGGGAAGGAAGAGGTAAGACTTTCTTTTTTCACAGGAATATGCTATTTTGTGCAGAAAATCCAATAGAAATTATTAGAACTAATAAATTTAATAAGGCTGCAGGATACAAGATCAAACACAAATGTACTGCATTTCTATAGGCTAGTAATGAACAATTTGAAATTACAATTTAAAATCAATACCAGTTACAGCTGCCTCAAAAGTATTAACTATTTAGTGATAAATCTGAAAAAAAAAAAAGATAAGCATGACCTACACACTAGAAACTACAAAACATTGCTGAGAGAAATTTAAGAAGGCCTAAATTTAACATGAAAAGTTATAACGTGTTCATGAATTGGAGGACTTAGTATTATTAAGATGTCAGTTCTCCCAAAATCGATCTATATATTCAACACAATCTCAATCAAAACCCCAGCAGGCCTTCTTTGGAGAAATTAGCAAGCTGATTCTTAAACTTCTATGGAAATTCAAATGACCTAGAATATCCAAACAACTTCGAGAAAATAGTATAAAGTTAGCGATGAATATTAACCTGACTACAAGATTTTAATTAAAGAACTTCGATTTTCAGCAACTGTGGTGGTGCTTGAAAGATCAATGGGACATAATAGGGAGTTTAGAACTAAACCCATATATATATAAACAACTGATTTTTTTAATGAAGATACAAAGCAATTCAGTGGAGAGTAGACAGACAGTTTTTTTTAACAATGGTGCTGGAGAAATTGAATATCATATGCAAAAAGGAAAAAGAACTTTGATACATATTTCACATCATATAAAAATTAACTCAAAAGGGATCACAGACCTAAATGTAAAATCTAAAACTATGGGAATTCTAGGAAAAAACATAGGAGAAAGATCTCTGTGACTTTGCATGAAGCAAGACTTCTTACATATGACATCAAAAACCAAACCATATAAGAGCAAGCTCACAAACTGGACATAATCAAAATTTAAAACTCTTGCTCTTCAGATGACACTGCTAAGAAAATGAAAACACAAGCCACACCAGGGGAAATATTTGAAAATCATATGATAAAGAAATCATATCCAAATATAAAATAAATTCCCAAAACTCAATAATAAGAAAATAATCAACCCAACAACCTGATTTAAAAATGGGCAAAATGTTTGGGCACTTCACCAAAGAACAGATAGAAAAAGCAAATGAGCGAGTCCTCCTGGTTGAAGTATGAAGGGACCTGGGCCACAGGAAAATGATACGTTTTCCTCAGTACATCATTTGCCTACCTCCTCCCTACAACCAACTTTCAAATGAATAAAACAGCCTTTGGTATCTGGATGCAGCCTCAGGCATATCTGCCCAGTCAGAGAAAGTCACCCACTCCTTAATGGAGTGACAGAAAACCAAGAAAGAGCTGTGTGGTCAAAGGTGGGTGCATCTCTGTGTGCAGGGATGGCTTTGAATGCCTCCTCCGTTGACCACGTCCCCTTCCCCTGGGCCCTGGAGTGTGGAAAGCTCCCTTGGGGGTGATATTGGGTGGGACCTCAGACAGCTCTACGAGTTTATTTTTCTGTAGCGTTTATTTTCTGTAGCGGGAAAGGAATAAACAGGTGGGGGAGGTGGTAGACCTCAAGTCTTAGTTTTCTTAAGCAAAAATGACCAGGAAGGTAGTAAAGAGACTCGAGAGCTGAGGTAAATGGGAACTGTCTGGGTGAAGGTGACAGGGAGAGAGAAATATGGGATTTGGCCAGAAACAAGATAAAAGAATGAGATGTGAAAAGGCTGGGAGAAAGGGGTTCAGCTCAGCCTCCCTCCACAGTCGGGGTGGGTGGGAGAGACAGCCCGAGGGGTGACCTCAGGGCTGTGCCGTGGCCTCAGCCCACCACTCCCCACTGCCACATCCACTCTGGTCTCAGGTCATCAGACGCCTGCTCTGCCCTCCCCCCTTGTCATCCTGGCAGCGAGGCAAGGAGCACAGGTGGAAGTCCTTAGCTCTGAGACTTAGCTCCTGGGTTACTTCATCTCTCCAACAGAAGACAACATCCCTGAGACTGGAGGTTTGGGCTGAGCAGGGCGCCGGCTGCAATAATCGCTCCAGAAGCAGCAGCTCTTGCTATTATCATTCCTACTCCTCGCCCTCCCCTTTCAGCTCCACACTACCCTGGGGAAGCAGTTCAGAAAGAAACTGAACTTCAGAGTTCCTACCCATGTGACAGAGTGTTCAAAAAGATGAGGGAAATGCAGATACCAGAAATGTGGATACCTCGCTTCCACCCCTGAAGCTGTAGCCCAGTCCAAAAGTAAGAACTGGAAATGCTTCGAACCTGGCAGGTTCCCTGTTATTCTCGTGATCTCCTTCAGGCCTTCTTTTCTTTTTCCTTCGTTCTTTACTTTTTTGTTTTTGTTTTTGTTTTTGTTTTTAATTGTAAGCTCTATCACACATACGGAAAAGTATGTCACATATTATGTACTGCATTAATCAAGGTAGGCAAACCCCAACATTGCAATGGCTTCACTCAAAAGAAAATTTCTTTGTAAAGTCAGAACTGGTGTTCCTGAACGGAGATGGAGAGGCCTGTGCTCCAGCAGGACACGCAGGGATCCGGAATGATGACGTCTCCCATCTACATCACCAGGCTTCCAAGGTTATCTTGAACATCAACGTCCAAGGCAGCAGATGAAAGAAGAGAGAGTGGTGTGAGGGGCCCGACCTGGAAGTAGTACACAGCACTGATGCCCACATTCCATTAGCCAGAAATCAGCTTCATGGCCACATTCACTGCAAGGGAGGCTGGGAAATGTGGCCTGTGTTTCCAGGAGGAAAAGGAAACAGCTAGCCAGCCTCGGCACACGTCCATGGAGTCACCTGGCAGTTCAAACATCAGGAAACCTTAGTGTCCCTTCATAAATCGAGGAAACATTAATGAATTAAAAGCAGTCCTTTTTTTTTTAATTAAAAAAAAGAGAAACCTTTGTTTCCTTTCGGTATTGCATGCCCTCCTGCCCTCAAAAGTAACCACTCCTCTGACTGTCCTGACAATCCCTGCTCTGTTTTTCTTACTATTTTCCCATCTATGTACTCATTCTTGGGTCATCATTAAAAAAAAATTAAACTGCTTTGTTTTTTTTTTGAGGTTTATCATAAAAAAAAAAAAACATTTCCCATGGTGACATAAGAGTCTTTCTATCCGGATGCAAACTAATGCATAACAGTAGTAGTTATCATTTACAGAGCACTGACAGTTCAAGCACCGTGCTAAATGTTCTGCACGGACCATCTCACCATCCCAGGAGGGAGAGCCTCGCATTACCCCTGGTTTCCAAATGAAAAACCTGAGCTTGGGAAGGTCACATGGCTAATGATGGCAGGGCTGGGCTTTTATCCCAGACAGCAGCCCAAGCTTTTAATCTGCTAACATACTTCCCTGGGTATTGTGGGCATCTTCTTGTTCTTACCATCCAACATGTAGTCCCCCTTCTCCTAGCAAACATGCAATAATTTCTTTCTAAAGAACAACCCCATTGCCCGCGCTCAGTCCACATGGTTAATGAGGAGTTCCATCCTTGCTCCCAAAATGGACATATGATGCAGGCCTCGCCAATCCCAGCATCATATCCCCTTGGCCATGGTAATTGGTTCAGGGAGGAGTATGTGACCCAGTCAGAATCAGTGAATAGCAACAAGACCTTTGCAACTAGACAATTCTTTGGCAGAGCCAAGAAATGGAGAAAAAGAAACTGGGGCCTGATGGCCTTTCTTGATGGCCTGGATCAAGCGGCGCCTGAAGCCTTAACTCCTTTTGTATATATGAATTAATAAGCTCCGTCTTACCTAAGCCAATCTGAGTTGGGTTTCTGACAGGTAAATGAAAATATTCCAAGCTTTTACACCGGTTAAATGCTGTTCACAAATGTTTGAGGAAATGCACTGTGTTGAGGATAAAGTAGCCTCAAAATGCGTTAACAATTATAAGTGTTTATCACCTGAACACTTAGATAACTCCTCCGTTACAGAGTTGTTCCATCCTCTCCTCTCCTAACTAGAGAACACACACAAAAAAAAACCCTGCCCAGCTGTAGGATGAGACCTCTCACCGCACTCCCGCCCGCCACAGAAGGGCAGGGAGAAGGGCTTCCTTCTGTGACTGTGCCAGGAGGATAGCACATCAGGGCGATTCGAGGGTCTCCGTTTTTTAAGTGATAACAAAGCCAAAATTATTCTGAACTAAGATTTTTTTCAAAATCACATATAGATCTGGAAGGACCCCAATTATAAAAAGAATAACTTCCATTCTGTTGCTGAAAATCATTTCAATGATCTTTTTCAGCCACTAAATTCAGAACACAGGAACCATTTCCTTGTTCGTTTGAGACTGTTGCCACCCTCCTCTCTCCTGCAGTCAGAAAACATTCTCACTTCTAGTTCCTGGTTACCCACGTAGCAGCCTCTGCTGACTGGCCCCATCCACACTCATTTTACCCTGGGAGCCTCCAGGCCATAAATCTACCCTTCTACACGAGTGGCCCTGTGGCCCCCAGGGGCTCCCTGGGCTCCGGGAACCAGACCTGGCTGACTCCTCTGCGCAGCGAGCCTCAGGCCCAGGGTTCAGATTCGGGGAGGGACAGCTCATCAACCAGAGGATCCAAGTCTCAGGGTTGGCTGAGCACAGCTGGCAGGCGGCGGGGGCAAATAACTTAACTGAGGTTTTTAAAAAACTTTTCTTAATTGAAACATAGTTCACGTACCATAAAACTCACCCTTTTCAACTCTACAGTTCAGTGGTTTTGCGTAGATTCCCAAGATGGAGCAGTCATCAGCACTGTCTAATTCCAGAACGTTGTCTTCACCCCAAAAAGAAACCTCGTTGCTAATTTTCCGTTAGCAAGTCCTAAAGGAGAAAATGCCACTCCCACATTCCTAATGCTGGGATGTTCCCCTTCCTTGAGACAGGAAGGAAATGGCCTCTTATTCATCAGGATTCGATGGAGAAGAGATAGAGATCTACTGAAAAGTGTTCCCTTCCCCTTGGGCCTTGACATTCAAACACAAGAACGAGAGGCCCACAGAGGACAGGCTTCCTAGGGACCAAGGACACTGCACATCTATGACCAATTGTAGCCACAGAGAGAGAAATTACCTCCTTTGATAAGCAGAGGCTGGGTCTGGGAGTGTTGGGACCAATATGAAGCAAGCATGGTGCCTCAGGCGACATTTGAGGGAGGTCCTCACTGTTGGTCATGCCAGGGCAGGGCCCATAACAAGTTGGCTGAATTTTACTTCCAATTGTATAAACCCCAGGAGATCTTGGGCAATTGGGGTCAGGGGAAAGGTACCCAAAAGGCAGGTTCCTGGGCTACCTGCTATTTATCTCTTGAGGTTTTAATTTGAGTTAAAAATTAAAGGACAAACATCTAGTTTGTGAACCCAGTCATAATGACTACTCCAGGGAAATGTGAATTGTCTTCTGTGTCCCATGATATAATCTCTAGGTGTATTGATGGAGTTGGGTGGAATCCAGGAGAGAGGGAAGTGATTTAACGATACAGCGTGACATCAGCCGAAAAAATGGGGCTCCAGCCTGCTGATAAAATG
Source organism: Hipposideros armiger (assembly GCF_001890085.2). Taxonomy (NCBI): domain Eukaryota; kingdom Metazoa; phylum Chordata; class Mammalia; order Chiroptera; family Hipposideridae; genus Hipposideros; species Hipposideros armiger. The sequence goes on along the minus strand of NW_017731375.1, from coordinate 5,126,423 downwards.
TGCTTTCATAACCGTGACTCAACGTTACAAATTCATTTGAAGTTTCCTTCTGGTGGCATTGTAGGGCTACTTTTTCTTTCTCTTCTGACCCCATTTCTTCATGCAACAAACTTACAGAATGCCTTCTACAAGCCAGGCAGAGTACTAGGCAATGGGCACAATGAGAAAAAGGAGACGTTCTTCGTTCTGCAAGAGGTCGGTCTTCGAAGTTCTTAAAGAAGTTCTTAAATTAGACAGTCTTAGGAACGGGCCATTCTGGTCCAGGTCTGTGACAGATGTAGGTACAAGGATGAATGTAAAGCACCACCTTTGAGGAAGTTGATCACAGCACTACGGTCAGTAATAAAAATGCTGAGAAGAAAAGAACTCCATCACCCCCCTCGCTATAGAGCCCATTGGATAAGTCAGGCGGAACCCCACTGTCCACGGGGGCCACCCCGGGTCTCACCAGATCCCTTTCTCGCAATGGAGACACAGGAGGAAGCAGGCAGGGCCAGGGCGGGGGCCAGCCCCTCTCTGAGGGGGCCGGTGGGGGGCGGAGGACGTGACTCATGCGGTCTGTCGGCCACAGGAGATCCCGGGAGATGTTCAGGCAGCAGACCCGCCCTCCTGCTGCTTCAGGACAGCCAGCCCAATCCCACTCATCACCCCAAACTGCTCTACAAGGGGGGAGGGGGGGGGCTGAACAAAGGAACAGGGGTCACTGGAAGGTTAAATTGGGGACTGAAGGGTCCTGGGGGCGTTAGGGTGGGCAATTCATCAGGGGTTGATGGACCGGTGAGGGGTCAGTTATCAGAGATCATCGGTGAGAGGGGAGTGAACGATGGGTGGGAGCCCTGGGTGGGGGCTGGAGAGGCCACTCAGAGGGCCAGGCTGATGGGCAGAGTAGCACAAGTCCCTGCCCCATACCTCCAGCTTTCATCATTCTCCTGCACGTTGACCCAAAGGAGACCTACCAGACGCTCCTACAAGCTAATCTGAGGGTTTCCTACCAACAGCATAGGCCAGAGTGCTGGAAAGTTGCCACCCACTGCAGGACCCTCAGCCACAGGCTCCTGGTGGGAGAGGGCAGGTGCTCTACAGCCTCTCAGGGTTGGAGCAGGACTGACCCTCACGTGCCTCCACCGGTAACTGTACCCAGTATCGCTTCCTGCTTTCGGCTCTCTCATGGCCCTATTCCCCTTGCCAACTCTTTCTGGAATCACCTTCCAAATAAACTCCTTGTACTTCCATCCTCATTTCAAGGTCTGCCATGGCAAACTAAGACTAGAGCGGCGGTTCTCAACCTGCGGGTCGCAAACCCTTTGGGGGTCAAATGACCCTTTCACAGGGGTTCACCTAAGACCATTGGAAAACAAAAAGATACTTACATTACGATTCATAACAGTAGCAAAATTACATTTATAGAGTAGCAACAAAAATAATTTTATGGTCACCACAACATGAGGAACTGTATTAAGGCGTCACGGCATTAGGAAGGTTGAGAACCGCTGGACTAGAGGGAAGACAGAGGCAGGTTCTCCAGGAAGTTGCAGGAGAGCAGTGAGGGTAGGAGTGAGTGGTGGGCAGTGGGGAGCGGACGTCAGCCTTTGTGCTGGGGCTGATACCAAGACATGACTGCAGCATTGCTATGGGGCCACCTGGGCTAGGCCCTGCTCTTATCCCTTAGCTCCTTTGTAGGATGGAGCCCATTGCCCTGAGGATGAATGACAGAGGGAAGGGGAGGAGCCTCCACTTGGGCCCTGCAGAGAAATCTCTCCCAGGACCAGAGCTCCAGGGAGGCCCAGGACAGAGCTGTGGCTCCAGGCCCAGGCCCGTCCCCTTCCCAACTTACAAAGCCTGGTTGGAGGAGTCTTGCAGAATAGGATGGTGGTGATTCTACCCCAGTTTTCCAGATTCTTTAGGTCTGGGCAAGGGCCCCAAGCACCAAAGCCTTTGACCTGAGTGGGGGAAGGGTTCTTATCAGGGGGTTTAAGGCTCTACTAGATGCCAACAGAGCCATGACTTTGCTGAGGGAACCTGGACACTGCTCTCAGCCAAAAACTGTCCAAGAGATTCCATGCTACCACATGAGACCTCCAAGACATCCTTTCATCATGTCTTCATTCTCGCATTTGCTGATTTAGCAAATACTGGCTGAGCACCTACTGGGTGCCGGGCACCCTGAATGTCACTGATGGTACAGCAGAGAAAGAAGACTTGCCTTCATGGACCTTTCAGCTTGGGGCAAAAACACACTAGAAACAAGAAGACAATAGGAGAGATGATGTTTAAGGGTACGGAGTCGAAATAAGTAGTAAATGAGTCCTAGAGAGCTAGTGAACATAGACAACAATATTGTATTATAATCATCAAACTTGCTAAGAGGACTGATCTCAATTATTCCAGCCACTAAATAGAAAGAATTATGTGTCTCGATGGAGGTGCTAATTGTCACTACAGTGGCAATCATATCACAACATAGACATGTAGCAAATCAACCTGTTATATACCTTAAATTTACACAATGTTATATGTCCAATATAGTTCAATTGAAAAAAAAGAAGACAAAGCAAATAACTACAAATTGAAAAAAATACTATTCAGGAAACAAGGTGACATAGGAGTTGAAAGGCAAGCATGTTGAAGGCTGGTCAATGGGGGCTTTTTGGTGATGTCCCTGTGATGTCTGAGTGGAGCCTGAAGGGGAGAAGGGACCAGCTTCAGGGGGTCCACCTGCCCAGAAAGGGCCCCTGTACTGAGGGTTAACAGATTCAACAGACACACTGGGCTACCCGGGTGCCACACACTGCTGCATACACAATCTCATTTAATCCTCATAACTCTGGGAGGAAGGTGTTAGGGGTCCCTTTTACAGGAAGGAAACTGAGGCTCAGAGGGGTGACATTTTTGTTTGCCCAGGGCCATCCCAGCTGGTAAGTGGCGGTGCCAGGGTTCTACCCCGGCAGGCCTGAGTCTTGCCTTGAGGTCGTTGCCTATATTATTCTGAACAACCTTCTCCACTCTTCCTTCTCACATTCTGGCTAAAATCCCACTCACCCAGCTTAGCGGTCACCTCTTCCAGGAAGCCATCCCTAACCTACCACGCTTGAGTTCAAGTCCTTTTTTGTGTGTTTCCATAGGCTGCTGGTTCCATTCTTTACTTCTGGGAACATGTCTTCCTCATGCCATTCATATGGTTACAGCAGAATCCACCATTCCATCAGATGGTCTCTCCCCGGCTGATGTTAATTGGTCAAGGGGAAGGCACCTGATACAAGCTAAGCCCATCAGAAACCTTCCCTGGGACTTTGGACTTGGAACCCAGAAAAAGGAGTCATTTCTGTGCAGGTCGCTGGAACTGAGACCGCAGGCCAGAGGAGTCACACTCCGCCATATGACCTAAGAGGCAGAAAGGCCAGCAGGCAGTGAGAGAAGAACTGATACTGCGGCTGGGAGAGAGGCAGAGCGAGAGATACAGAGAAAGCACACCCTGAGTGACCCTGAGTGACCCATCGTCACGCTCGGGCTGTGACCCCAGCCCATCCCTGGCGTGTACCCAGCTCTTAGAGGCCAGTAGTGCCCAGCGTCCTCCTCATTTCCATTAGTCATAACCAAAAGACTCCAAATCCAAGGTGCTCGGTAAACGCTTATTAAATGAGCGAATCGGTCCACACAGGTGCTGATTTCCCGGTCTCATCAATTCTTCCCTTGATGGTGTATTAATTGGGAGAACAATAATAACAATAAAACTGTTTTTGCCTGAGACTGAAAGGCCTGGCTGGCAGGCTCCCTGAACCCAGAAGAGAAGAGGACGGCAGGCCATGCCCCAGCAAAAGGCCACATTGCCTGGCCCAGGGAGGGCAAGGCCCTTTGCTCGGGCCATCTTCCCTCTCCGGGGAGTCACCCTCAGACAGAAGGTCACAGGCCTGAAATGGGTCCCTCCCAGTGACCTGGCCAGGCCTTCGGTGTGAGCTGGAGGAGGCAGCATGGGTTTGCCTGGGAGCCAGAGGTCACCAGTCAGAGCGGATGCTTTGAATTTAGACCCGGGTTTATGAGCCACAGCGGCCGCCAGCCGAGGACAGGGCCCAGCCCTTCCCAGGCCCGGGGCCACTGGGAGGAAGGCACACTTTTAATGGAGTGCCTGTTTCTCCCAAATGTTACGCTAGGCAGGGAGTTTGGATCAGAATGAAAGCAGAGGGCCTAATTTTAGACAGTACCTATGAATGAAACTTGACCCAAGCTGGGGAGGAAATACCTTCCACCAGCCCGTGCCAGGACCAGTGTGTGTGTGATTTTCTGCTAAATTAGGCAGCTCCTGCAAACAGGTTGCTATGGGGACTCTTTTTGCCCTTTTCTCTCCACTAAGTTGGTCAGACTCCTTATTTCTAAATATACATCTCTCCTCCCTTTGGCCTCCTTTTTTTTACGAAAGCTCCTGGTCACCACGTCCCTGCGTGTCCTGGTTAGTTGACTGTCCATTCTTCCTCCTTCTGCTGCCTTGCCCTTCCCGGTGTGGCCCTGCCTAGGACCAAGCCCCGGAGACACTAGGCCAAGTGACATGGTACCAGGGTCAGCTCCACTGGGGTCGGACCGAAGCCAGACCCAGGCTGTGGACTCGAAGGCAAGCTGCTCACCTCCCCCCCAAGTGCCCTGCACAGAGCCTGGAGGGCAGCGAGGCTCATCAGGACCTATCAACCCTTAAGGGGGAGACCTGCTGTCTTGCTTGCTTCATTTAAGCTCAGTTTCAGTAAAGCTGAGGTCATCCTTTTATTATTATTATTATTTTATTATTATTATTATTATTATTATTATTATTATTATTATTACCATCATCATCGTCATTTTGTTTGCTTGCTTTTTTTCCTTAAAATGATGTGGCAATGTCACCCAGGAGTAAAAGAAGAGTATGAATCGCTACCACGGTAGCTATGACAGTGGCAGAGATGGAAAAGGCAGCCTGTAGAAGCCAGTAGGTTGGGGCTCCTACTCGGGCCCTGTCTCTCCCTGTCGGGGTGACCTTGGCTGGTTCCTTATCCTCAGTGAACCTCGGTTTCCTCATCTATAAAATGGGGATAGCAATCCCAACTTTCAGAGTAGCCTGTACTCTCCCCCCAGGATATTCCCCCATCTCTGTTCCCAGCTCCAGCTCCAACCACGGCCCGGCCAGACTTGGGGCGAAGGCAGAATCACGTCAGCCAAGCAGGACACAGCCTAGAAAGCAGCTCCGTTCCCAGTCTGGGGTGCGGTCCTGGCCCAGCTGAGGGTCCGGTTCCTCTGTAGCTGGGGTCTGTGGCTTTGGGGTGGAGGTCCCTGGAGCCTCCAAGGCAGCCCTGCAAATTGAGCAGGCCTGGGGCAGGGGGCGTGGCAAGGACATCGGTGTGACAAGTGCCATAGAGCAGATAAGCGGGGGAGATGTGGGCTCCGCCCCCAGTGAGCCATTTGCTCGTCGCACGTCAAAGGACTCAGCCATTTGGAACCCATTTTCCCTTCTCTAGAAACTTTCCCAGCTATGTTCCTGGGGAGGGGTAAAGAAACTTTCCTAGGAGATGTGTTTATCTCTGAACATTTATTTTCTTTAGGGGGTTTGAGTTGAGTACATAGTGAAAACAGGGACACTTTCAATACCCATGCTGGCTGTTTCTTTCTATGCCAATCTTCCCACAACAACTCTCCAAAACCATCTCTCTAAATAGAGGTTTTTTTCTTTTCTTTCACCCTTTCTTCCTTTTCTTTCCCCTTTTCCTC
>NW_017731375.1:5111675-5119856 GCF_001890085.2 Hipposideros armiger | reverse complement strand
TCTCTCTCTCTCTCTCTCTCTCTCTCTCTCTCTCTCTCTCTCCTGTTTTATTGGAGAACTCTAATATAATAGCAATACCTCAAATTTTTTACCAATTTGCAGCTTCAACAGACCTGAACTGTCTTGCCCAGCATCAGCACGGGGTGCCTCTTAACCAACCCCTAAAAATCAGTGTGGTGCTGCTTCCTCACCAAAGCCCTACCTCACTTCCTTGGTTCTGTAAAACTGGGGTACATCTGGGTTTTCTTTGCATAAACTGAAATCTCTTAAATAAACTCAAAAGTATCAGGCAGGATGCTTTCAGCAACAAAACCCCAAGCCCCGACTCATAAACCATAAGTAAATATTTAGCTCATGTATTAGAAGTGCAGGTGCTGGGCAGGCTCCAGGACTGGCTAACTCAGCAGCTGAGCCCTGCCGTCAAAGGGTGGGCTCCTTCCAGCCATCCCCTGTGTCTCAATGTTGACTTCATTCTCAGCCTGGTAGTAACATGGTCACAGTGGTTCCAGATGTCTCAACCACACACCACAGCATCAGGGGAAAGGGAGTGACCCTCGCTCTCTCTGGCTACCTCTTAGGAGAGAGAAAACTCTTCCCAAGAGTCCACAGCAGATTGCCCTCACACCTCATTGGCCAGAATTGGGCCACATGGCCACACCTAAACCAATACTAGCAAGGTGGGTAACACTGGATAATATTAATTGAGTTAGACTAACCACCTTGGATGTACTGGGTGTTAGAATGAATGCTGACACCAAGCTGATCGTCCCTCACACTTGGGGCAACCTCTATTAAAAGAATCCCTCTCCATTACACATCTGTTGGATAAATGCTCCATTAAAGAGGTGGGTTCTGACAGGGCTGACGGTTACACATGTTGACAATGATTCTGAATCATGTTCTACTATTGGGTTGTCAGAAAAGTCATGACGTATTTTTCTATGTTTTTCGTTGCAAAAATGCGACACGACTTTTCCAACAACCCAATATTTTATGCCCCTCTAAGTATTTCTTGGGGCCATCAACTGTCCTGAGAATGCCATTACCAAAATGTCACTCTTTTCCAATGTGGCTTTCTCCAGCCTTGAGTAAGAGATCGCATTATATTCAATAAAGATCAGGGAAGAGAGCAACAACAGTAGCACAGTACATACAATATGTAATTTACTCGCAATTCCCCCAGGAGCTCTAGAAAGTAGCTATTATTATCCCTTACGTCAGTTAGGGATGCTTCAGGTACGAGGAACAGAACATCTGAAGACTGACAATGATTTAATTACCTCCTGTAACAAGGAGTCCCAAATTTGATGCAATGGCTCAGCGCTGTCATCATGAAGCTTTCTATCTTTCCCCTTCCCATCCCTAGTGCATGGGCTTTTATTTAAAGGTTCATTATCTCATGGGTGTAAAGTGGCTACTTTGGCTACAACTAGCACATCTTAGCACAAAGGAATTCAAGGCAGGAAAGAAAGGGAAAAAAGATGTTTTGCATAAACCTCCAACCAGACTGCCTATTGGTCAGAACTTGGTCACATGCCAGCTCCTCAGCCAATCACTGGCTTAGACCAAACAGGAAACACATTGCCACATGGATGAACCCAGGGCTCTTTTAGCAAGGAAGATAGGGGTAATAGCTATTCAGTGGGCAACTAGCGCTGTCTGCCACATACTTATTCTACAAATAATGAAACAGAGGCTCTAAGGGAGTACGTGAAATGTCCCAGGTCACCCAGGATGCAAGAGGCAGAAGTAGGATTCAGGCTCAGGTGAAGATATTACAGATCAAGCATCTTTCCAGTGCCATGATAGCAGGTGAGGATATATGTCCTGATGCTCTTTTTATTCACATTCCGGAACCTTCCATTGGCCAGTTATATACTTTCTGCTGGACTCTACCCAGTCACCCTAAGACTCACTGACCACCTGGCCCTGTCACAGTTGTAGCCAACCTGACAAGGACTTCCAGCTTGCTGTTTCGGGGTACCCACACACAGCTCTGCTGCTTTCCAAGTGTAGTCATTAACACCCAGCTGTTAAAGGCAATGGCTCCCTGTTTGCACTGAGCCATTTTTATGACACCCAGTGAACATGAGAGAACTGCAACCAGAACCATTTATAGACTTAATCTTTAGGCCTGCAATGATATAAATGTTTAATGCTTTTGCCAGGTGTGGATTGGGGGAAGGCTGTGTGCATAAACCTTGAATCGACAAAGGACCGATATAGAAGGGTAGAGGTCACAACACTCTGGCTAGGGAACCAGGACACCTCCTTCGAGTCTGATCTCTGATGCTCACCAGCTGCGTGACCCTGAGCTGACCACCTCTTCTCTCTGCTGTTCCCTCTCATCCTTGCTTCTGCCCACAGACACCCTGGAAGAAAATAACTAGTTCTTACTCATCTTTGGTTCCTTTTTACTGTCTAAGGTCTGGCACATAGTAGCTACTCAGAAAGTGTTTGAGTTGATGAATGAATGAGTACATACATGAAGTGAATGGATGTCTCTCTCTCTCAAGGAGGGGTAACACCTGTTTCTTTGTTCCTATCTGCAACAGAGGAGGAGTCCCACCCAGGCTGGATGAACACACGAAGGAATGAAATGTTTCAAAGCTGGGGTTGATCTCAGCTCAAACATGCCTTCTCAGGGGTCGCCCTATCCAAGATTGACCAGCCCCACCTCCAGCACCACCTGATGCTTCATCACATCTCCTTGTTCATTTTCCTTCCTAGTACATTTCTCAACATGCAATTATTTGATTTGTTTATGGTCTGTCTCCCCCCACTACAATATAAGCTCCTTGAAAGCAGGGCTCTGTCTGTCTCGTTCACTGCTGGGTCCCCCTTAGAATGTCTGGCACGTAACAGAAGTTCAATCGGTATTTACTGAGTGAATGAGTAAATGGATATGATTTCCAGTGGCTCCCTCTCCAAAGCCACAGGTTCTTTCTCATCTATCAAATCCCTACAGGGCCTCTCACAGTATAAAGCAACTTAAAAGTCTTTCCAGCCTTGACATCAGTAACCCCACATGATCTTGGCCCCCCACCCCTCTAACCATGCTCCCAATTCTTCTCTTACCCCCAGAGCCCTGCTCCTCACCCTGTGGGTTATTGGTTATGTTTAACTGTGGTACGACCACCCAATGGAACACTATGTAGCCATTAAAAATGAAGGTAAGGAAGCTTGCATGTTGACATGGAAAGCCGCTCACAATATACTGCTAATTAGATTACAACTTTTATATAGGTAGTTAGATTCCATTTCTATAAAATCTGTGTATAGGTATATGTGGATGCACCCAATGGAAATAATAGGAAGATTATAGAACAGAATATTACTAGTGATAATATTTATGTTTTATGGTTTCCTATTTTCTAATTTTCTTATGAGGCTTCTATACCCCCTTGCACTTCTGAAAATACTAAGTTAAACTTATGAAATTGCTATTTTGATAGATCAAAAGCATTCAATATCTTCCACTTCATATAATTGGATGAAATAAATAAATAATAAATAAGATCACTTAGCATTTAGGTTAAAAGTTAGAAGGCATTTGAGAGAATACAAAGACTAAGAGACCCAAGACTGCGTGTTGAGTGGAGCTGCCATGCAGGGAACCCAACTGTACACGGTGGAACCAGGTCTGGGGGAAGGAATCATAGGACAGGTGTTTTAAATCCAAAAGACTGTGAGCTACCTGTGTCCCAAATTAGGGCATTAAAGTCCTGCTGATCAATAGGTATCACCTGGGATTATTGAGTAGGTGAGCACTGGGGACAGCTGGAGGTGATTTCTCTCATGTCTGTGGATTTCATTGTCCTCTGCCTGGGCTCCACACACCAGGGGCCTGATTCCACGAGGATGGCGCCCAGTTATCAGTTGAGCAGAAGTCAAATTTGCACCTCTGTCAGCAGTCTGGAGGCTAAGTCAAGATTCACCAAAGGAAGAGAGGCAGAGGGAATGGGGAGAAAAGGTAAGAAGAAAGATTTGTATTTCCCAAGCACAAGGCTCAATGGCAGGTGCTTTTCCGGATGTGCTAAGCCTTTTCCTACCATAGTTGCTGAAAGGAGAAGTAACATATCTATGACAATCATTTGAAAGAACTGGATGGTCAATAATGAAGAAAAATCCCTGATTTCGATGGACAAAAGAACCTTCCATGAAGTCCCACAGCAATGACGTTGATGTGCTTTGGCATTTGGCAGAAGGTGTGGTCACAGATAAAGCACCTGGCTCCAAAGTGGGAAACCCGGGTAAGGAAGACAGAGAGGGTCTTCCCAGTGCCTGGGTGGTTCTGAGAAGGCTCCAAACCAGCCCCAGTCACTGCACTCAAACCACCCACCAGCGCACTTTGAATGGTTTGTGTAGACGCCACCTCAGGGGAAGATTCTCCACCCAGCCTCTGTAAACTTGGACGCACTTGAGGAAATAACAGGAAAAACAAATGCACGTTAAAAAGAAAACAAAAGGCCAAAATGAAAACGGCAAGCTCCAGGATTTGGGGAGGAAAAAAATTCAACCAAAAATGACAAAGAGCTTAAAAAAAATCTGTATTTAACTTTAAAGGAAAAAAAGGAGCGAAAGAATTTGACTGCACTAGAAATCAAAGAAATGCAAATTAAAAGAAGAGATGGTGGGAATGGAGTCAATGGAATTGTAATAGATAAGCATGATATGGGGGGGGGAGGGCAATAGATGGGGAGAGGAGGGTTGTTACTTTGTGAGAGTGAAAAGGATAACTATTGCATTGTTCTGTACACCTGAAACTAACACTGAAAAAGAAAATTAAAAAAAAAAGAAGATATGGGTTCTCTGTTGTCAAATTAACAATTTTATAATTTAAAAGTATATATAGACCTCCATGTTGATAAGGGTGGGTAATATGAGCATCCTCAATACTACATGTGGACCTGTGAACTTATATATATTTTGGAAATTAACAATATCTAACAGAAGTTTTTAAGGGTATTCAAGGCCTCTGACCCAGTAATTCTATTTCTGAGTTTGTGTCTTAGGAAAGCAATCCTTTAAAAAAGAAATCAAACTTTGATTTAATTATTTGTAACAGTTTAAAAATTGAAACAAACATTCAATAATACTGGGATTATTAAATAGATGATGTATTCACTTATAATTGTATTACATTTACAATGATGTTTATAAAGATATGTTAATAAAAACAAACAAAAATGCATAAAATGCTTGTCACATAATATTAAGGGAAGAAAAAGCAGGAACAAAACTGCATATACAGTAGAATTCAAACTCTGTGAAAATGAAAGTTAAACAGAGTAAAAAACACAACAAAGAAATAACCCAACATGTGAAAATTAGTTGGAGGTGATTGAAACTATCATTGATTTGGGGTGGGGGTGTTCTTCATATTCATCTTATTATCCAAGATTTCTTTAATACTTTATGATTAAAAAGTAATATATATATATATATATATATATATATATATATATTTATTTATTTATTTTTTAGCTGAGCCATCCTGCCACCTATTGGCAGCTCAGCAGCTGCTCAGCTCGGGCTGGGACTCGAACCGCTGTTGCTCAGAGCTCGCACTCTTGAGCGAGCTCTTAAGCAACTGAGCCACTCGGCCAACCCCAGTAATCTATATTTTTAACAGGCAAAAAAGTAAAAAAAGGTGCATATCAAATATGCTGCAATTTCTACATCATAAATAATAAAGTACAATGACACAACCACACTCCTGACACATATAGCCCATTGCGTCTCCCTTCCCCTGAGAGCAGTTTTGCCTCATTCAAACTCTATTAGAATGGAAGCAGGGTTTGGGCCAATAGTGCACCAGTGTCAGCAAACCCAAACAGAAGAAAAAGAAGGCAAAATACATTCAGGGGCTAAATCTAATGAAACATATATAAAGCACCATCAACTTAACACTTTATAGAAAAGCAAAAATAAGATAGCAACATCCCTCTCTGACCTGGCCTTAAAAGAAAATGAATTCTAGAAATGTGAAAAAGTGGGTAAATTAGAAAAGGACACCTTAAAAGCAGATTTTTTTTTAATCCCAAAAGGGGCTGAAATATTCTTATCTCAAAAGAAGTATAAATTTATATACAATTTGGTGATAAGCAAATGGAGCTTGCTGTTTTTAGGGGGGAAAGAACAACCTTTGGAGTTTAAATCTCTACTTCTTCACTTGCTGGCTGGGTGCTCTCTGCAGGTCACCCCATCGCTTTCTGGGGCTCAGTCTCCACATCTGTGAAATGGGAAAAGCACGTCCCCATTCTGGGCTGTGGCCAGGAGCCCCTGCTCATGACCGCTTATCCGTTAAGCACTCTATCCCTGTAGGCACTGGGCAAGGAGCCTCACATGCATTCTCTCCATTAATCAATAATAAGACAGCAAATGTCCAGGGTATACAGGCTTTCTGAGGTCTGCCTAGCTTCCCCTTGGTGAATTAGTTTTAGATAAATAGCCTGCATCTTAAATGCTAGACCAAAAGTAGCAAGAGTCTGACACAGGTCATTTGGTCCAACCCCATGCATTCAGGCAGGCCTAGAGTTCTCCAACACATCTAACATGCCTTCCTGCAATCAGCAGGAATTACTTGAGCACCTACTGTGTACCAACCACAATGCTGGGTGCTGGAGGCATAACCATAGATAAGAGAGCAGTGAGCTTCGTGCTCCTGGAGTTTATAGTCTGGTGAGGGAAACAGACCAGAAAACAGGTCTTTGCAACACAGATTGACATGTGAACCAAAACAAATTTCAGCTTCACCATTTACTACCCATGTGACCTTGAACAAGTGAGTCCACCTCCCTGGACCTCAGTGTTCCCACCTGAAAAGTGGGGACAACAACAGCTCCTACCAAACTACGTGAGGTATTTGAGAGGCTAAAATGGACTACTATGCACAGACCACTTAGAACAATGCTTGGCACACATGAGAGCTTTTGAAGTGCTTGCATTCACATTAGTCTATGTTAGTATTCGCATTAGTATAAACTTTAGGATTAGATTAGGATTACCATAAACAAAGCAGAATACAGAACAAAGACACCTAATTCAGCATGGAGATGGGAGTGGGGCGGGGAAGGCTTCCTAGAGGGAGTGACATTCAAACTGAGCCCTGAAGAAGAATGACCAGGAATTCACGTGGTGACTGCCATGGCGGAAATGTATTCTAGGAAGAGAGAACTGTGTGTGCAAAGGCACAGAGCTGAGAGAAAGAAAGCAGACAACACACAGTTAACTTCAGGAGGTGGGCGTGGCTGACACACAGACGTGAAGGAAAATGGGGTAGGTGGTGAAGCTGTCCAGGGTTATAGGGGCAGGGGAGCGCGAAAGGCCTGCGCGCCATCGTGGGGAGTTTGGACTCCATCATGAGGTCACTAGGGCTTTCGGCTGCAGTGTTACATGAGCAAATTTGGGTTCTAGAAAGCCCTTTCCAGGGGCCATGTGGGGAAGGACTGAAGGAAGGGTTGGCTGGAGGCAGAGAGCTGCCATCATGTAGGGGAGGGCCATCAAACTAGGCCTTGACCAAGAAGTGGAGAGAAAGGGGCAAGTTCCAGAGATTCAGAGGGCTGAGGACAATCACCAAAACCTGCTGGTGATGGGCTGAGGAGGAGGGGCAAGCCAGGGGTGGGCGGGCTCCTGGTTTGAGTGACAGGAATTCTGGTTTAAGACCTGTTTTTCACTTCTCATGTTTCCCGTCTGTATCCATAATAAGATAATGAGGTTCTTGGAGGGCAGGGACTGTTTTAAGCATCTGCGAATCCCCAGGGGTCTGGTACACAGTGGGCGCTCCATGAATGTCTCCTTGACTCTGGCCTCTCCCAGCCACCAGCCAGCTCCACTGGGCTGAGCCCCTGCCAAGGCCTTTACCACGGAAAACCAAACCGCAGTGGGTTTCCAGAAATGTGGAAAACATCCCCTCAGGAATCCAGACGTCCCCACAGCTCTCCTGAGCTACAGAGGGGTAGGAAAGGAGGAGGGGAAGCCAGGCTGCCGAGGAAGGCTCAGGCTGGAGGCCACTATTGCCCAGGAGAGCCGGAAGTGGCCCGTGGGGAATGCCTGAGAGAGGGTTACGGAGGGAAGGGCAGACCTAGAGTGCAGGTCTGCGAAGGATTCCGGAACACGAGTTCCCTAGCACTCCCAGGCCACCAAGTAAGGCCAGGACGAGCAATAAAAATGCCCTAC
>NW_017731375.1:5043455-5111518 GCF_001890085.2 Hipposideros armiger | reverse complement strand
GGAGCACTTGTGAGGTGCCCAGTGCTGGGCTAGGTGCTCTGTATACATGATCTCCCATGATCCTCTACATCCCCGAGAATGAGATCTGAGATGGTTGATAGATGAGGAAACTCAGGCCCAGAGAGATGAACTCACTTGCCCAAGATCACACAGACAGTAAAAGAGGGGTTGGAGATTACAAACCCAGGCCTATGTGGTCCTAAAGCCCTTGCTTTTAACCACCAGTCCAAAAGGCCAAAGCCTGGAGCTGGTGGTCCATGAGGTCAACTCAGCACGCAGATATGTTTTGTTTGGACCCAATGCTGCTTTAAAAAGTGGGAAATGTCACATAAAAATCCAGATTTCTGGCTTCTCTCTAGAAACTGGGTCTAGCAACCCTGGACCCACATTTCACAGGACCCCAACTGTCTGGGCTGAGGAGTGGCTGCCCCTCAAACCAAGCTTGTGCCCTACACTCCCCTCCCGCAGCCCACACCCATCATTGATGTGCCCCACAAAGCCCCTGAAAACATATGAATTTGGACTCCCGCAGGCCCAGGAGCTGCCTCTCAGGAGAAAGAACCACATCGTAATGTGAGATTCTGAGTCCCCTTTCTCAGCATCCTTCTGCATCCCCTTCTCTTTCTTTCCTGTTTAAATGCATGGCCTTTAAAGTCAGGCCTGGGGCCCGTGACTCCCCCTTTCTGAGCCTCAGTTTCCTCATCTCTAAAATGGGAATGATAATAGTACTTATCCAATAGGGCTATGGAGAGAATGACATGAGCTTCCAAACTCTAGGTTTGGGCTCCCTTCCCCCTTCCATGGAACAGAATAGGTTCACGGGATGCCAACCATCAATCACTCAGGCCCAGGCCAGGCAACATCTGTCAGAGTCAACTGGGACAGAGCAGGTTGCGGATGCCCCTGGGCTGGATGACGCGCTGCCCCTGGGCCCCGACAGTCCTCGGTCTGACCCTCTCCTTCAGCTTGTTAGCCGAATGAACGTGCTGGTTCCATCTGTGTCTGATGCCCTCTTTTCTTCTCATCTGTATGCTAAGGTCTCTCTATGTGTTGGTAAAATCCCTCAGTGATGGAGAGCCTGAGGCTCAGGCCTTGATCCGCATCTCTTCTCTGTCTGCGCTCGCTCGTTCTGTGATCTTTCCAGTCTCAAGGCTGTAAACACCATTCACATACCAATGACTCCCAGATTTGTGCCTCTAGCCCAGATGTGCTCCTGACCCCAGACTGCATCTCTAGCTGCCTACTCAACATCACCACCTAGATATCCAGTGGACATCTCAGATTCAACACGCCAAACATGAACTCCTGACCGTCCCCTCCCAAACCAGCTCCACCCGCAACCTTCCCCTTCTCAGGTGATGGCAACGCCATCCTGCCAGTTGTTCAGGCATAAGATCACAGTCATCCTCTGCTGTGATGCCTCTCTTCCTCCACTTCACATCGGAAGCTGATGTCGCTTGCCACCACCTCTGCTATCAATCTGGTCCAAACCAGCATCATCTCTTGCCTGCACTATTACGATAGCTTCCTTACTGGTCATCACTCTGCTTAAACCCTTACTTTGTAACAGGCTATTCTCTACACAAGAGCCAGAGTGATGATCCTTTTCAAACTCGTCTGACCTTGTCTCTCCTTTGATCAAAGCCCTACAATGGCGCCCTCTTACTCCATGTAAATGCCCCAGGTCTTAACAATGGCCTGCAAAATCTCCCATCACCTGGAGCCCTCCCTGACCTCACTTACTAGCTTTCCCCTGCTTTCAGAGAGTCTCAGTGACTTGCACAAAGTCAGCAAGCTAGCAGGACAAAGAACCAGGACTAGAACTCAGGTCTGTTTTGACTTCAAGGTCCTCAGTCCTTCTACTACAAAACACAGCACCTCAGTAAGTCCCGTTGCTTTCCCTGGACTGCGATTTCTTCAGCTCTGAAATAAAGATACTCCCTCCGACCTGGACTACATAAGAAGGGGGATGGGATTAGACACTTTCTAAGAGTACATTTCACCTCCAATATCTGATGAATCTGAATGGGACTTGAGCAGGAGGTGTGTTCTAGTCATTTCAACATCTTTGGTGCCTGGCACTTAGCAAACATTGAATAGATGGGTGAATGGATGAATGTGTGGGTAAAGGATAGCTAGATGGGTGGATGGATGGTACGTGAATGAGTGGATGGCTGGGTGGATGGATGGAAGGTGGATGAATGGACGGATGGGTGGAAAATGGTTGGATAAATGGATGAGTACATGAAATGTGGGTAAGTCGATGGATGGATGGATGGATGGATGGATAATGGGTAGATGGAACTTGAGTGAGTAGATAGATGGATGAATGGATGGTAGAATGAAGCAATAAATTCATGGCTGACTTAATGCATAAATAAGGGAAATGCAGAAAGCTGAGGAGAAAATATAAAAAATATTGCTGAAGAGGTGGTTTCCTGGAGCTCTAATTTGAATTGGAGAACTAAGATCATACGAAGAACAGGACAACTTCACTTACTTGCTTGATGAAAGACCAAACTGAGCAATGGGCTGACAGAGCACAAACTTTAGGGTTAGAAGGACTTGGTTTCAAATCTTGCCTTTGCAGCTTACTAGCTGTGTGCATTAAACCCCAGTATTCTCAGGGGCAGTGGGGATAATAGAATCCCCCTCCCTCATGGTCACTACAAGGACTAAATGAGCTAGTATGTTAGTATCTATTTTAAAGTGCCTGGCACATAATAGGTATGCAGAAATGGTGTTGCCGTCGTGGTTATGAAAAGCCTGTCCCAGAGAGAGGGGCCAGGCCTGGCACCTCGGAGTAGATTCCCTGTCTTGACACTGCCTGACAAGCTTTGAGGAGGGGTGCCAGAGGCAAAGACCAAATGCTCTGTCTCTATCTGCTCACCTCCTGGCCACTGGCTCTGTGGTCCAACTGGCCAGGGGCCTTGTAGAGTCACAAGTCAGGCCTCGGCGTAGAGCAGGCCTGGCTGCATCCCTCTCTGACGGGTTCAGAGGGCTCCCTTAAGGGGTCAGCCACCGGCCCTGCTCCCTCTGCTCCCCCCACCCCCTCCCGCCTTGAGGGAGAATTTGGCCGCAGGGTCTAGAGCCCCAACTTCTCAGGAAGCTCTCAGACATGAGGAACTTTCCATCCACATTGCAGGAATTTTTGGTAGAAAAGGAAAAAACTAAAAACCTTCATCCTTTGGCCTCTGGGAGAATATTCCTTTTATGTGAAGCTGGCAGAGAGGAAAATTCAAGACTCCTTCTCCTTTGCCTAATTGATATCAACATAAAATATTCTGGTGTTGTTTTAATAAGACTTTGGTTTTCCAGCAAGAGTACGGGAAAAAAAGAAAAAAAAAAAAAGATCTTCTCCTGGACCAGAATATTTTTAGCAAAAATATTTTGCTTGCATCCTCCCCACCCCCTCCCGTCCATGTGCCTGCCCTGGCTGCAAAGACCCACAGTGCCTTCTGGGGTGCTAAGCAGCCGGCCCACACTCCGGCAGCCCCCTCCCCCCTCGCATGGCAGGCAGGCCGGCCAGGGAGTGCCAAGCCAGGAAGATATTTTTTCCAGAAGCGGCATCTGGCTCTTTGGCAGCCACACAAGCAGTTGTGCTGGCAGCCGGGGCTGGCCGGGGTCTGTCGTGTTTAGGCTGCTGCCTCCTCTGACTCCCACAGACACGATGTTCTCTCTGCTAGGCTGGACCCCTCCTGCCCTCACCCCTGGAGAGGGTGGGGGGGGGCCACAGAGCACCTGGGGACTTTGCCTCTTGCCTCCCAACAGAGTTTGACCCTGGAGACCCACCTGGGCTCCCTCTCTTGCCAACTTGACTTTGGGCAGGTGGCTTAACCTCTCTGTGTGCTCAGTTTCCTCGGTTGGGAAAAATGAGTCATCACTATCGACATAAACGAATCTGCCTGTCTGATCTGGCCTGGACCTGACTTTCCAACTGAATGTCTGACACTCTTCCTATCACACACGACCCCCACCCTCCACCCACCCTCACTAATAAGACCTCCTTTGCTTTCTCAAGCTTCCAAAGCCAATGCAATTCCAGGGCCTTTGCACTTGCTTGGCCTTCTTTTGTCCAACGTTTGAACAGCTGTTTCCTTCTAGTCCTTCAGGTCACCACTCAGAGGTCAACTTCTTCAAGAGGCTTCCCTGACATCTCCATCTCAAGCAGCCCCTTGAGCAGCTCTCACAGCCCCCTGCAGGTTTCCTTCAGAGCACTCATCACCGGGTATTTAGTATTCTTTGCCTCTCCCCACCCCCAGTCTAGGGGCCTCCATGAGAGCAGGGACCTCACCTGTTCCATTCTTCACGGCACCTGAGCACCCTGCACAGGGCTTTCCCAATGGCGCCTAAAGGGATGCACAGGCTCCCAGGCCCGCTGCAGCTGCCCCTTGATTCTCCCCACATCCCTCTAGTGTCATGACGCCCCCAGCCCATCCCCTCAGAGAAGGGGAAGAGGAAGGAGACTAACACTCAGCATGTGCCTCCAACATAACATGTCAACACTGCCTCGAATATCCCCTTCATCTTCACCCCAACCCTGCATGTAGGAATTATCTTCACTGATTAACAAGTGAGGATCTAAGAAGCTGAGGGACTGGCCTGCTGTCACATAGCTATGATGTTGCCTGTTCTGCCTAACCCCATCGGCCTCTTTCTTCCGCTCCCCATGGCTGGTCCTGCCACCATGCCATGTCAGCTAGAGGCTCAGGCATGACGCCATGATAAATGCCAATGACAGCTCTCACACAGAGTCCCCTGTGCCTAGCTTGGTGTTCTCCAGTTATCACCTCATGAAATTCACAACAGCACCGCAGGTAGTGGTCCTGAAACCCCACTATACAGAGGCAGAAACTGAGACACACAGGGATGAAGTGGCTTCCCCAGGCACACACAGGGAGTAGGGAGTTGCTTAAGTGCCCAATGGGATGGACTCACTGCCAGAGTGACATCCTTCGAGCATTTGTGCCATGTTTTCTAATGCACCTTCAATTGTTGATCACACAACTGCAATATACCTGTGCTCAACAATTAGCCATTGGATCGATGGATGGATGGAATGATGGATGGATGGATGGATAGATGGATCAATCGATCAAGCTGGGTATGAAGTTTGGTCTCCCTGGATAACAGGGACTAAGGTCCCAATTCTGCCTCTCTGCACCATCGGCCTAGACAAGGGTCTAAACCCCACAGATATCCAGATGCCAGCTTCAAGCTCTGTGGCCTCCTTTGGGGGCTGGCTCCACGGTGAAACCACTGCAACCAGCCCGTGCAGCTCTCAGTGCCCCCACCTCTCAGAGGGGCCAAGGGTTAGACATGAAAGTCACAGCTAATTAAATCTAGTTCTCCAGCCACCTTCTGTGTGGCCACCCAACTCCACCTCTCCTTGAAACATCAGAATGAGAAAGGAGAACATCCCTGATCCCGCAAGGACACTGAGGCACAAAGAGGGGAAGGGACTTGTCAAGGGTATTCAGCTTTGGGTCTTGTGGTTAAGCTTGGTCTGGGTGGGAAGAGCTTCAAATGCTGTTGAGGGCCAGGCCAGGGCACTTTCATCATCCATCAGGCGGGGCCCAGCAGCTACCCAGACCCTTTGCCTCGGGTACATTATTACAGCTCCATCTTTGCAGATGGCAACATGTGTGGCCCAGATACAGCCCTAGAATCTGTGGAGGAGCAGGCTGGTCAGCCTCAAGACATCATCTTGCTCCATGGGCAGCCCTGATCCACTCACCAGACAAAGTTAGACACATCTGGAATGGTTTTCTAGGCCAGGGAACAAGGCTGAAATACTCCTCAGGTCAAGCAAAGTGGCCCCTTGGCTGCCATCCCTTCATCCTCTCTGTTCAGGCCCACATCCCAGCCTCATGTCCGCTGCTGACGCTCTAGGAATACTATAGCACCTACAAGGTCTTCACAAATACAGATAGTTCTGCCAAGAATGCCCTTCCCTGCTTTACCCTTGATGATCCCTCACTCCTATCACATCACTCCCATGCCCCCACCTCAGAGCCTTTCCTCCTACCTGGTCCCTGCCACCTCTCTACCTCAGCTCTGCTCAATGATGGCTTGTTTACAGGGTTGCTTCCTGCTGGCCCATGAGCTCCATGCAGCAGAAACCTTGTCCAATAATCTTAATCCCCCCTCCTTCCTGTGCCAGCCCCAGGACCTGGCACATTTGGGCAGCGGTAACAGATATCCTAATTCTCCAAGGCTTTATCCCTCGCACAGTTGCAGAGTCAGTGTTGAGATGTGATTGGTTAGTCAATGCTCTCGCTAATTTCAAGGCATCCTCTCTACTGCCAAGGAACGCAGCCTGTACCAGCTTTTTCGCATGACCCGCCGGGGGCTGGGGATAATTAAGGGGCACCGCCTCACATAGTGTTGGCCCTTTTTTTTCCTCTCTGGTCCCTGAAACCCCCCCTGGCCTGCTTCCAGCTGTCTCCCCAGCACCCAACACCAGCCTGGCACCTAAATCTTTGCAGAACGAAGAAATGAATGAATGCAGCTCTCAGCTCAGCAGCCTCTGAACTGTCCAAATTTGCTGCTCCCCTATTCCCTAGGGCAACAGAGTGCAAATATCATAGGTTTGGAGATGCAGAGGCCCCGGGGTTGAATCCTAGTTCTGCCTCTGCCCAGAGAGGGAAAGTGCGCGAGTCACGGGAGTGCCAATGCTTAATTCTGGAAAGTGTTCGAGCCTTAAAAATGTGAGGGCACAGATGGCACATATGACTGCGCCTTCACAAGGGTCTGTCCTGCCCACGGCTGCCCTGCCTGCCCACAAGCTCTGCCTGCTGTTGCCTCTTGCAGGGGCAGGTGGGTCTGGGAGGGCCTGCCGGGCCATTTCCTTTCTCCCCACCCCGCCGCCCGCCCTGCGCCTGTGCTTGTCCACAGCCAGCTGTGTGGCAGACATTCCTGGGCCTGCTCATTGATATTCAGGAATGGAACTCGAGCAGGCTTGGGCGCCCAGATCGGGCAGGCACTCAGGCCCTCTGCCTGGGCTCTTCTGCCCATATTGGGAGGGCCTAAACACCCTCACCAGCCAGAGGGGTCATCCCAGGCCACCGACACCCGCAGCTGGACCGCAGGGGAAACTGAGGCCTGAAGTGGTGACCTCTTGACAGCCCCAGGACACCCCGAAGTCTGGGGAGCATGGGTGGCTGTGTCTCCTGACTCCCTGCACAGTGCTCATTCTCAACCAGTCCTCCGAGCTGCAAAGAGTCCCCAGAGCTTCCTGCCTCCTCCAGGTGTTTCCGAGTCCTCCCCAGCCCCACACTGCTCTCCGGAGGCCCTGCCGGAGGCCCCGTGGCAGGAGGGGTGCTGGATCGCAGGCAGGCCCTGGCTGGCCGGCCTTCCCACACTGTCTCAGCAGGAAGACTGACCCAGAGGCTCCTCCCTCACGGCCGCCGTTTGCCAAGCCCCCACCTCACACCTCTGGGTTTTTGCAGATGGGCTTGTTTTTTCTTGGGGTGTGAAAGAGCCGGTCATTGCAGGGGCCTTCTTCCTTCCAAGCAGCTGGCTCAGGCCAGCCACAAATTCCCAGCTCCTTAGGAGATAGGCCCCTGACCCAGGGGTCATAGGGTGGGGAGGGGTGGCACCCTCCCAGAGCCAGCTGGGACCAGCCCTAGGGGCCCGGTCCCTGGGACTCAGGGCTCTCCCCCAGGAGGTAGAATAAAGGTCCCTCTCCCCCATACCACATAACCGCCCCACCGCCACCTTGCAGCTCTGTCACATTGCCAGGCCTCAGCTGAATCCTGCTGGGCCCAGGGGTCCACCCCCCTCCAAGTCACTGCAAGGGCCCAGAGCAAGACCTCACATCTCTGAAGGGAAGCCTTCCACTAGAATTCTCATCCCCACACTCTGCACAGCCTCTCCCCCGCCCAGCTTTCCGCCTCCCCTCCTTCCAGAACCTTCTCATGGTGCCAGCTCCATAAACTGCACACTCCCTCGCACACACAGCTTCCTCCTCTTCTCAGACCCCTGCTTCAGCCTCCGTCAGAGCTGCCTCCGTCAGATGTCCCTGAGGACATCTTCCCGTCTTGCCCACCCAAGGCGAGGGTGGGTTTCCTCCCACACCTCAGAGAAAGAAGCCAGAGGTGGCCTTGAGTGGCTCCCCATGGTCACTTTCTGACCTTCGCTGCTCCTCCCTCTTCTCAAAACACGCTGCTTCTTTGGGGTTCAGGCTGACTGGCTGCACCTCACCCCGTTACTAACTTCCACCAGCCTCTCAGTCATTCGTCACTCACTGAGGACTCCATCCCCACCCTGCCTCTCACCATTGCCCTGGGTCACACGGACATCCCAACCAACAGCCTGGTCCCCCTGTCCTTGGGCTCCCTCGTCACCAATGCCTCCTCTGCTCTACCTCCAACAGCAGGAATTCAGGCATTGCGTTCTCCAACTGCAACCCTCTGTCTTTGTGGTTCACTGGTTCCCATCCCCCACTCACGAACAGATAGTTCCCAAACGCATCCCCTGGCTCCTGGTTCCTCTTTATCCCTCAGCTGCCTGAGTCCCCGAGCTTCTCCAGCCCGGGACTGAGGGGCGCTTGGTCATCCTATTTGGGGTGCTGCCTGCTCTGTCTACAGTGAGTTCCCTGAGCTTGGATTTCAACAACTTTTCTCCCCGCTCTGCTCCCCTGCTCCACGTGTTGTCTCCCACCCTGTACATTAAATAAAATCTGCCTACCAGGGAGTCCCATAGGTGGGTCTGCCACCCAGCTCCTCCCCCCTTCCTCCCCCACCCCCCCAGATCTTTATGTTGTCCTCTTCTGCTGTTCTCTGAGCTCCTCCAGGGCGGGGTCACATGTTACTCGATCCTGTGTCCCCCCCTATCTGATGGCTGCACAGGGCCTTAGAAATAACAGCAGCAAGCACGCATGGCGCGCTCACCATGTGTCCGGCACGGCTTGAAGGGCCTTCTATGAGGTAACTCATTTAATTCCCCATTTTAGAGAAGGGGAAACTGAGGCCACGGAGGGGCAGTGACGTGCCCAGGATCATGCTGCTAAGAAGCATGGAGCCGGGATGTGGACCCACACAGTCTGTGTGCCGCTCACCTGCCTGACCTCCGCAGTACGAGGCGTCTCCTTGTGCAGCAGGGAAACGCGCTTGTTTACTGAGCTGAGGTGAACTGAGTTCCCTCCCCACCAGAGTCGAAGCAGAGATCCTAGAATTCAACCAACCTCCACCCGTTCTCAGAACCGTAGCCAGAGGTTCCATTTGCCAAGAACTGAAGAAATATGTAAGGGAGTGGTTAAAAGCTTAATCTGGAAGCAGACCTTACTGGTTTTGAACGCCAGCGTCTCACTGCCCAGCCCTCAGACCTTGCTCGGGCAAGTCATTTATTTCACATCTCACTTTTCTCATCTTTAAAATGGGAGCTAGTAAGAGGAAGGTTAAGTGAGATCATACGCATAAGGCACATAGCACAGCAGCAGGTACAAAGCTGATGAGCGACAGATACGTACTGAGCACCTACTATGTGCTAGGCACCAAGCTGGACGCTGGAGTACAAGCTGGGCAGGGGGAGGACCATTTCCAATCATGGGTGTAGAAAAACCAACGCCTGCGAGGTTTGATTTTTTTTGGTAACTGAGTTGCTGAGCTGTGGCTAAAACCAGCCTGTGCCTGGGGTAGTAAAAAGGAAACAACTTGCTCATTTGCTCTCATCTCTATGCCTTTGCACAGAGGAATAACTTTCTCTCACCCTTGTCTAACTGGAAAACTCCTACTCAACCTACAACACCCAGCCCAAGTAGTACCCCCCACCCCCGCCATGAAATTGCCTCTGATTCTTGCTAAATCAGTCTTCCTGTTCTCTGGCTACCCCTAGCACCTTGTATACACTCTTACCAAAGTAACTCATTCGTTCACAAATTCAGTAGGAGAGATGATAGATAGATAGATAGACATTTGCTGAGTACCGAGGTACCTACTTTGGGGAGTGAGGTGTAAATAATAGCCAAACACTAACATCTATTGAGTTTTTATGAGCCAGGCAGTTTTAAATACTTTACATACAATCTTCACAACAATCTCATAAAATAAGAATTATGATTATCTCCATTTTACAGATGGATACACTGAGGCACAGAGCAGTTAAGCTACTTACCCAGGTCTCCCAGCCAGTAAGTGCTGAAGTCAGGGTTGTGTCCTGGACTCTTACCTACTCTCCCACACTGCCTCTCACAGGCTGGGTGGGTCAGTCCTTATCCTTGGATTTTAGACACATCCTCTGCTTATTTCTAGGGTGACCTATGCACCAGGTTTGCCTGGGACTGGGGTGTTTCAATATTAAACTCAGGAAAATCCCAGGCCAACGGGGACAAGTTGGTCACCCTCATCTTCCTTCGAAAATGTCGTGGAACCAGATTCACGCCCGCACCTGTTCGACTCCACACTCACCCTCCCAAGCTGCCTCCAAAGGAAAGAAAGAAAGCAGGTCCAAGTGGGATCTCATCCAGAGGCAGGGAAGCCCCTCCTGGCTGCTTGTTTCAGCCCTCTGAGTTCCAGAGGTCTGCAGGCTGGTGGAAATGGGCATGAGGGGGGGCTGGACGTGGCCCAAGGGCCAGGGAGGTGACCTCAGAGCAGGTGCTGGGCACACCTCAGGGGCATGCTTTCTGCCTTGGCCCCCTGCCCTTCCACGGGCCTCTCTCAGCAGGGCTGAGGTGATGCTTTTCCCAGGTCAGCCAGGAACTGGGAAGGACTCCGTCCTGCTGTCTCCCAGGGTGAAGGAGACAGAGGCCACCAGACGGGGTGAGATATTTCCCATCTTCCCACTTCCTCCTTCCCCCCATCCCACTCTCTGGTCCTCGGGACCCACTCAGACACCCTCCTCATCTATAGAAAGCAGTTACTTAAAAGCAAAGAGAGGGACAACATTCTTTAAATTAATGAGAAACAAACATGGGGTAAATATAATAACACCGTGCCTGGAAAGAGAACACCCTCAGTAAATGCTGACGCGATTCCATTAGCATAAAAGTACCCCACATAGTCCTTAACTTAGAATTAATAAATTCCGTGACTCCCACACCTTCATCAGTGATCACCCCAACTTTCTCCTCTCCTTGAGGCAGAATGTCTCAAAAGAGCCTCGTTTACTATCTCACCTCCTCTCCTTCCATTCTTAGGACCCAGGCCCTCCATGATGATCACATTTCTGTACCCCCAAAGACCTCTGGTCACCACATCCAGTGGTCAATTTGCAGTCCTGCTCCGCCCCAGTCCGCCAGCAGTGCTTCACACAGGTGACGCCTCCCTCCTCCTCCTGTTTCTGGACCCGCTGTCTCCTGGTTCCCCCTCCTACCCCTGGTCACTCCTTCCCTTTCTTCACCTGCTGCTTCTAAATATTGGAGAACCCAGGGGCACAGTCCCTCACCTACACAGCTCCCTTGCGGGTGAATGCCAGAGGCCTCATTCCTTTAAATACTCTCTCTGAACACCAGTTGCTCCCGATTTACATCCTCAGTCCGTTGGACCTTTTCCAGACTTGCTGCTGTTTGAATATCCCAGACCCGCACTTCCATCCAGATCTTTGCACTCTCTGACTCTTTCTGTAGATTTATCCCCTAAAGACCTGTGGCGCGGGCTCCAAGACACCTTCTCCGACCACTTTCTATAAAGTGGCTCATGCCTCCTTGAACAGCTTCCTAAAACCTGCTCTATTTCTCTTCAGATCGTTTATTACAGCCTGTCATATTATATATTTATTTTATACAATATATCTCATGCCATATAATTTCCTTCCTTCAGTGCAGGCACTTCTTCAGCTTTAGCGCCAGCACCTTTAAGAAAGGTATACACTTTAGCATATATGCATAATATTAATACATGCTCTGGTGCTATACCAGAGCTGTACTTAGCATGGAGCAGGCACACAGTAAATATTTGTGGAATGAATAAACAGATGAATGAACAAAGGAGTAAATGATAAACAAGAAAGCAAGTGTTTGAATATGAGTGAATAAATTAATTAAGAAATGCATGAGTGATGAACAAAGGGTGGGATACGATAAAATACAAGTCAGGAATGGATTACTGATACATGCAATGACAGGAATAAACCCCCAAAGCGTTAACCAGAATGAAAGGGGACAGACACAAAAGAGCACACACTGATTCCATTTATATAAAACTCTGGAAAATGCGAACTCATCCACTGTGGCAGAAAGTATATCAGCGGTTGCCTGGGCACGGGGTTGGAGGCGGGGATAGACTGCAAAAGGGCACAAAAATGGAAGTATTATGTATCTTGATCACGGTGGTGGTTGCACTGGTGCATACACCTGCTGAAACTCTTCAAATTGTCTGCTTTAAGTTGATGCATGCATGTATACGGTATATAAATCATACCTCAGTTGATTTTTTAAAAAAGGAATAAGTTAGTGAATGAATGGATGAATCCACCATGCTTCCCTCACCAACCACTCCACCAGGTTCCAAACATGTAGCTACTGTAACCCAAACTGACACAGCTTAGGCCTTTCTTTCCCAGCCAGACTTTTTCCAACAAGGATGGGAATTGGTATGAATTTAGTGCCTACTATGTGCTAGACACTTTGTCCATAGTTATTTCAATTCTTCCTCACAAAGGCCTTGTGAGGTGGGCAATGTTATCTTATTTTAGAGATAAGGGCACTGAATCTTAGAAAAGGCAGTGAACATCTCCGAATGGCTGCGCCAGGATGGGAACCCAAGTTTCTCAGACTCCTAAGCTCTATCACAAACTTCCTCCCACTGAGGGTCCCGATAGCAACTTCATGGGTATGGGTGTGTGTGTGTGTGTGTGTATGCGCACATGCTCATGGGGCCTTGTACATGTCTCTGTTTTCTCTGGGAGGAAGTGTTGCCGCTGCCAAGGGGCCAAATGTGTTTCTCATCATCCCTGAGTACCATGAGAAGATTCAAGAAGATTCAAGCAGTAGCCAGGCCCAGATGTTATCTCTGGTCCATTGAGGACAAAGAAACCATCCCAGCTGGAACAAGAGGCTCAGGCAGGGGTGTCCGTTTGGGGATGAGAGCGTCTGGGATGGGGAGGCGATTGCAAGTCAAGAGTGGAGCTCGAGGGCCTTATCAGCAATGCCGGGGATGTCTTTGCATGGAATCAGGGAAGAGAGATCCAGAGGCCACCTCGGCATGACATCGCTCCGTAAATCAAAAGCTGCCACCCAAGTGTAAGGACGAAGGCGGCGGAGAGGCAGAGGAATGCATAAAACTGACATTTTTCAGAATTTAACAATATTCAGGGCACTGTGCCAGGCACTTGCACACATATCTCGCTTGAGCCAAAGCACCCTGCCAGGTCGATAGGATTTTATTTCCCCTTTTTTTAGACGAAGAAACAGAGGCTCAGAGACATGAAGGAGCGTGTATAAATCACATAAATGGTACATGATAAGTTGCTTTCCTTCTACCAGCTCTTCCTTCCATAATGAAGGTCTTGCTGTCTTTATCATTTCCCCAATTTAGCATTTTCCCAAAGGAATCCACTCCCAGCAGGTCTGTTCACACACCCATCTACTCATTTACCTACCCTTCCACCCATTCACACCTTCATCCGATCTACACACTTAATCATTCAATTATCCATCGATGTGCTCATCCACTCATGCAAGCAATCCACACAGCTGTCCAGCAGTGTGATATTTATAATCCCACAACATTCCAACCAACCATTCAACCACCTGTTGGTGCACCCACTCACGCACTGACCACCCAACTAATCACCAACTCATACACATATCCACCTATCTATCTATCTGTCCCCGCCCCCACCTACTCGTTCAACCAATCATTCCACAATTTGCCCATCCATCCATTCATTTATCCTCCCATCCAAAACATAATCCACCACATACTATTCACATGCCCAACCATCCATTCATGATTCATTGATCCATTCAGCCATCCAGTCATCCACATTCCGTGTATCAAAAACACATACATACTGTGATGGTTCATTACATGTGCCATTCTTGGCTAAGTCATGGTACCCAGATATGTGGTCAGACACCAGTCTAGACATGGCAAAGTGAAGGTGTTTTTTACATGAGATTAATATTGAAATCAGTAGTCTTTGAGTAGAGCAGCTTATCCTGCATCAGGTGGTTAGGCCTCATCCAACCCATCAAGGGCCTTGAGAGAAATAATGCTGGAGTCCCACAAGGAGAAGGGACTCCTGAGGTTTGTAGATTTGGGAGATATTTTTAAAGCAGCTTGGAAGGACTTGGTGACTGAAAAAGGTGATGGCGTCAAAGAGGACCCCATGTTTCTGGCGTGAGAGATGAGGTAAGTGGAGGGATCACTGCTAAGAACAAGGACACAGGAGAGGGAGGGAAGGCAGTGGGGAGTTCAAGTTTGGCCACACTGGGTTGACAATTTCTGGGGAACCTCTGGGGGGACATTCAGGAGATGGGGAGATAGGAACCGCTGAAGCTTAAGGAACAGAACTGAGAGTAGAGGCTTGAGTCAAAAGGATAATCCGACTTGAGTGGAGGGGCTTCGGGGACATAAACAGGCTTCTATAGGGGGAGCGGTAAGGGGACCCCAGAAGATCTGTTGCTCCCCTGGATGGGGTCTTGACCTCCCCCTGCTCTGAGCTCTTGGAAGAAGTTTGGCCCCTACCAGGGGGCCCTCCAAGCCGCTCTCTCTTTCTCTGGGGTTCATGGAGGGTTCACAGGAGCAGACAGACCCTGTAGGGCTCCTGCACAGATGGGAAATGGGGCCATCTCAGGCTCCAGCTGAGGGGTGGGCCCCAGAGATGCAGCTGGAAACCCCATTTGGGGGCTGCAGGGTGTGTGAAAAGCTGCTCCCTGGGTGGCTCAGGCCGGTACAGCTCAGAGAACAAACTGTTGTCTCTGCCATAAATCCCCTCGGTCATAAAGTCCTTTCCCACCCCTGGCCTCTTGGTTGGTGTGAGAAACTGAGGGCAGGGCAGGGCAGGGTGATGACCTCCTGACTCTGGGGCCTCTGGCCTCCCAGCCCACCATGTTGCTCCTTTCAAGGCATCCTGAGCCCACTCAGGACCCCAACACTTAGGGACAGGCCTGAGCCCTCGTTGAAGACCCCGCGGTGCCCTGATTTCCCCTTAGGGGATACCCCTCCCTGTTCTGTCCATATCTCAGTTCCTTAATAGCAAGTTGTCTTTGTGAATCTCTGTCTTGCTTTTGGAGGGGTCAGTGAGGGTCAAAGAAAAGGGGCAGGTAAGTGTCACAGACAGGGAGAACGTTAGCATGGCTATCATTTTACCTCTCTGGGCCTCAGTTTCCCCACCTATAAAATTGGGCCAATGATAAGAGCTACCTCAAGGGGTTGTGTGGGTAAAGAGATGCTGAACGAGGCATGGCAGGTGAAGCACAGAATCCCAGGCTTTATGCAAAGCCTTCTGAAATGCAAAGCATGTGTCTCCCTTTGTACAATGTTTAAAGGATGCTAGAATGCTGATACTCGCACAACACTTTGATGGCTGAGGAAAATGTGATTAATAGTGATTTTGTAAATTGCCTGGGGAATGACATGGTATTTCTCAGCGCTTCATTTTCCTAGGATTTTTGTTAATTAATGTTACAAATGTATGTATGTATATAAAAATAAATGCCCATGGTACAAAGCTAAAAACGTTGAAGTAGAAAGTAAGCCATCTTCACATTCACCTTTTCCAGTTACCTGCTTCCCAACCATCCTTAACAGTTTTTGTGTATTCCTTAAGAAATATGCATACATATACATACACACACATATGGAAGGGGGAGTAATAGAATATGAGTAATTGAGGTCACTGATGTGGACAGCAGGGACCCTGAGAAGCATGGAAGTGGGGTTGAGGAAACTGTGATGCCCTGTAGAGATTGTCCCCTTTGGGACCAAGTATCCCCGGCTGTCTGCAGTGTCACCTGATGATGGTGCATAGCTGAGTTTCCAGGAATTGCCTTCAGCCAAAGCGAGCTGCTTTGCCCAAGGCTACATCCTTCCCGGGGACAGCCCATGGCTGGTCCCTTGCTTCGATTCCAACAACCTGGAAGTGCCATCCCAGCCCCAGAGAGCCCCAGGAGATTGGCAAAGACTTTGCTTCCATTGCATGGCAGCTCAACCTCTCCCTCTACCCAGGCCTGCTTTCCTTGCTCCCTCAAAGGACTCCCCTCCATACTGCAGCGGTACCACTCTGAAGACTGTCACCAGTGGTAAAATGTGATGGGACGCTGGTGGAAGGGAATATAGCACAGGTGCAGGAGCTCAGGTATTTGAGAGGAAACTGGTCATTCTGACGATCCTAGAAGCAGAGGACCGCTGCCCAGTGTCATCCATACATTGGAGGAAGAGAGCGAAAGGCTGAGAGTTGTGAATTGCCAATTGAAGGTGAGATGGGAAAGTCAAAAGTTCTCCTTGGCACAAGAAGGGATTCTGTCTCCTGCAGGAGAGGTCAGAGGAAGCTGAGGGTCATGCCCGGAGTTCACTGAAAGCAGAGCTTCAGAGAAGGTTGAATCCCCATCAAGTCTGCTATCCCAGAGTCACAGCGCTGCTTGGAAGGGGTGGGACCCTGAGGATTGGCGTGGGGACATGTGGGCTGCTTCCCTCGCTCCTTCCCTCCCTCTCCACTCTGAGCTGCACTGTGACTGGGGAGCCATCACTGCTTGCAGTCCATGCCTGGGCATCTCGCTCTTTCCTCGGCTTTAATGCCACTTGCTCCCATCTCTTGGGTGGTGCCATGGAAAGAACCTTTGGCGTGAACCTGGGTTTGACTCTGTGCTCTGCCATTTATAGTCATTTAATGAGCATTTACCACGTTCCAGGTACCCTTCTATGTGCTTTGAATGTATTGCCAAACTGCAGCCTCAAAGTAGGCACATGACCATCCCCGCCAAGGTCACAGAGCCATAAGTGAAGGGACCAGGATTCACACCCCATCAGGCTGGCTCCAGGGCACAGGAGCGCAAACACTGCTTCCCCCTTCCTTGCTCACCTCCCATGCGAAGCCCAGTTTCCATGTCACTTGGTAATTGGATCTGAACAGCATTTCCAAGTGTGAAATATGCAAAGAGTCCTACCGGGCACTGTTTCCTCCATCGTGGGAGCTGTGAGATGCAATACGCTCTTCACTTTAGAGGGCGTTGACTCAGCAGGCCCCTGGACTACTAAGCCCCTGAAAATGTCACTGATATGGGAGCCCCTGAATCTGCATATAGTGCTTCTCCTGCTCTCTGTAAAGCAGGTTTCTTATCAAAGTCTACAACATACTTGCCGGTCCATGTTCACCTGGACTGATCTATGTATGTGCTGTCGCTTTCTGATATAATGGTCTGCTGTGATTGCCTATGCAATGTCAGGTTCCCTGGCTCTGAGATTGGAGGTTCAAATGGATGGGTGGGTGGATGGACTGATGGAGAAAAAAAACAAAGGAGAGGTGACTCACTGTCTCTCCAGGTCTGGGAAAGGGAGACAGGTACGAAGCAGCAGGCGATGGGTGAATTCTCGGGCGCTGCTGCCTGACCCAGCACTTCTGCTTCCCATGTGCATGCAGACCCTCTCCAAGGAGGGCTGCGATTAAACCCAGCTGAACACCGAGCCCCAGGGATAAGAACTTGACACATTCTGCACCCCAGTTGACAGGCAGATGGGGTTGTCAGGCAGAGGGAGGGCGGGCTGCCCAGTATGAGGGCACAGACCTCCCCACTCGGCTGAAGACTTTAATGGAAGGATTAGGAACATGACTATTTTTAGCCAGGTGAAATTTGTGGAAAGCAGACAGGGCTCAAAAGGCAGCAGAAACCTGCTTTGAATTTACAGAGCCAGCCTCCATGGGAGAGGAGGGGGGTGGACTGGGGGTTCCCTTTCCAAGAGGAGAAGGTGGGGGATATTTGAGAAAAGGTGGGGGAGGGCTCATCCTCAATGGATTCCCATCCCGAGTCAGGTAGGATGCTAAGAGGCTTAGAAATGACATCTCGGCACGGCCCAAACTCCACTCACTCCAGCCACCCCTCCACCACTTCCATGTGCAAGGACCACCTGTTTGTTATGAGTGCTAAGAATGCAAGCTCTGATCAACAGGAATCACCACAGCAATGGACTGGACACATCAGAGGGGCCAGCACACTCTCTGTAAAAAGCCAGATAGTAAATATTTGGGGTTTGCGGGCCATATGGTCTCTGTCGCTACAAATCCGCTCTGCCATGATAGTGTGAAAATAGCCATAGACAATAGGTAAACAAAGGGGTGTGGCTGTGTTCCAATAAAACTTTATTTGTAAATAAAATATATTTTAGTTTGGACTGGATTTGGCCCACTGGCTATGGTCCACCCAAATGTCAACTTAAAGTTATAAGACACTGTCGCCTGTTTTAAATATTAGCATTGAACAAATTAAAGGTTTTTAACAAGATAGTCCAAAGGTAATTTCAGGACTTTTTAAAAATATCTATCCGTAGAGCGCTACAGGTGGAAGAGTTTAGTAAACTGTCTTCTCTTAATCCCAGTAGGGTGGTTCTGGGGCAGTATGCAGGGTGGCCAGGCAAAACATAGGATGCTCAGTAAAATTCAAATTTCAGATCAGTGACAAACAATATTTTAATATAGGTATATCCATGCTTGAGAGCTCGAAGGAACTAGAATATTTGGAACCTAGTTACACTGAAAAACAATTATTTGTTGTGTTTCTGAAAACATTGTTGTATGCTAAATCTGGCAGTCCTAACGGTATGTGTAATCTCATTTGAGGAGTTTGTTGAACATCTGTCTGTAGCTATGTCCCTTCATGATTGTGAGGCCAGAGCCAAATGGAGCTGGTGTCCCCAAACTCCTACCACCAAGGCCCTGGGGCCAAAGCAGGAAGGTCGCTTTGGAAGCAAGCAGAATGAGGTACGTACACAAATTGCCTGGCACCTCGTGGGCACTCCATAAATCATGGTTGTGGCTTTTATTCACTTGCAGTGTCTCGATGTGTTTTAGTCTCCCTTTGTAAAGCCTGTCACCAGTCGTGTGACTTTGGCCAAGTTCCTCAATTTTCCCTGAGCTTTAGTTTCCCCATCTGTAACATGGGGCTAATGAAGACACCTTTTTCAGGGGTTGGCGATGTGAATTAAATGAACCAGTGCTTGTCAAGTGCATAGCATAGTGTCTGGCACCTAATATGCTCTCTAGAGATTTTTAATAAAGTGTAATAACTCATTCCCGCTTGCCATTCATTCTTCCATTAAACCCCCAAAACAATCAGAGAGAGGTGGCTATTAAGATCCCCATGCCATAGGCCAGCTGAGCTGAAGCTCTAAGAAGTGACGTCACTCACAGGAAATCAGCAGCAGAGGTGGGATTTGAACCAGCAGCCCTACCACAGCCAACTCAGCAACAGGCAGGGCCAGGCCTGCTCCGCACAGCCAGACCATAGAAGGCAGATGAGGTTGTTGCAGTTTGGCAACCAGACCGCAGACTCGGGTCCCCCCCAACTGCTGAGCAAGCTCCCAGCTGCCCAGCAGGTGACACTTGCCTGCAGAACGTTTTTTTACCTGGATCAGGTTGCTGCTGGTGTCAGACCACCCAGGCTTTTCCTGGCTACTCGAGATGAGATGGGGGAGAACCTCTCCGCCCCTCAAATATCCTCTTTCCCTGAGGACCCCTCCCACTGCTCTAGACAGGCGCCCTCCCCTTGTCCTGGGGCACGGACGCTTCCTGACCTCCCTGCCCCGCAGGCACCGTCCTTACCCATTTCCAGCCCTTACAGAGGCCCACACTTCTCTCAGAAAGCACAGGACACACTTGAAACCATCCATTCGATTATGTGTAATGATCTGCTTAGTGCTGGTCTTCTTCACCCCTGGGCTGGGAGCTCCATGGAGGTGAGACTGCTTCTGTGTTCCCTCCTAGAACACCTAGCCCAGGGCCCGGCACAGGTAGGAACCCACTAAACGCTTGTCAAATGACTGATAAGCCGAGGCAACTAATATTGTTCAAGCATCATTAGGTCCTGAGCACGGTACTTTCATTTCCTCATTGCGTTGTCCTGTCAGTTCTCTGAGGTTGGAACTAGCAGCCCCATTTTACAGAGGGGGAAACCGAGGTTAGAACCACAGACACAGACAGCATTACGACATGGCTGCCACTTGCTAGCCGTGCAGCCCCAGGCAAATTCCACGTCTGTAAACTGGGGACGGTAATCTTACCTACTTCAGAGGGCTGTTGTCAAGACTCAAACAGAGAATGATAGAAAGTACTCAGCCCAATCTCTGAACCACAGTTAATGCCCCATAATGATTAGAGTTATGACTTTTACTAACGCACACAGCTAATCAGTCCTGGTGCGGCAGTCTGATTTTTACTGTCTATTCCACCACGTCAGAGGAAAGAAAGACAAGAAAAGGGCAGAGCGGGGAGCCTGGGGATCACAGTTCTTTCGTAGCCTCAGCCGGGACTGGACCTTTCCGTAAAAAGCAAAAGGTCTGGCTTTGCCATCCCTGAGTCAATGGAGCAGGCGGGGCTGGCAGGTCCAAAAGAGCCATTTATCTCTGTTCTCCCCCAAACCTGAAATGAAAGCTTGATCACCTCCTAGGAAAGGTATAGGA
This sequence comes from Hipposideros armiger, assembly GCF_001890085.2. Lineage (NCBI taxonomy): Eukaryota > Metazoa > Chordata > Mammalia > Chiroptera > Hipposideridae > Hipposideros > Hipposideros armiger. The sequence goes on along the minus strand of NW_017731375.1, from coordinate 5,090,963 downwards.
CTCGGAGTAGATGAGTCCTCGAGGCCATGCGCCTGGGTGCATCTCTAGTTCACCAAGTATTGTGGGAAAGACCCAGGCTCTGGAGCCGGACACACCTGAGGTCAAGCCCCTGGCTGCCCCCACCCCAGGGTGTGTGTGTGATCTTGGGCAGGCAGCTTTAGCCTTTGGGCCTCAGGTTCACCCACAAAACGGGTAAACACACTACACTGGGTTGCTATGGGGTCGAATAAAACTAACGTGAGGCATGCACTTGGCACACAGTAGGAGCTCCCTCTGTCAGGTGGGGTTCCCTCCCTCTCCGCTCCCACCTCTGTCTGCAGGTCCCCATTTCCCTCTGGGTGTCTCTTCCCAGCTCATTTCAGTGCGGGAGTTAGAAGAAACGAGAAGACCATCTTGGACGCAAGCCTTAGGCCCTGCAGAAGGGATGTAGGGCCAAACATAACATCAGATTATTAAAAATGTGGATTGTAAACACCAGCATAACTGGCCAGAGCACAGTGGCCACCAGACCACAGCCCAGCTGCTCCGCATGCCCGTGGCCACCCCTCCTGCTGCCCCTGGACCTGGGATGGGCCCAGCTCCACAGGCACCAGGCACAGGCTGGTGTGCTCCCCCCGAGCTGAGCCCAGGGAGCCTGGCCAAACCCTGTCCTTGTAGTCAGAAGGCCTGGGGAACAGCTACAGGGTCTGTACTGAGAGGAGAGAGGGCTCTCCACCCCACCCCTGCCCTTGGCCATCAGACAGGCCCTGAGGAGGTGACCAGAGGCCAGGTCCTATGGGGACTCTGACGTGACAGTGTGGTGGTTAGTGTGGCACACAGACCAGGACGGGAACCCTGGCTCCCCCAGTTAGCAGCTGTGCGAGCTTGGGCGAGTCACTTGACCGCTCTGAGCGCCAGGTTCCTCATCTTACAAAAAGGATTTTAAAAACCTTCTCTTCCCCAGGCCGTAGTGTGAGGGTTAAATGAGATAATGCATTTAAAGCACAGTGCCAGGCAGGATAAAAGGTGGGACTGGGCCTTAACGTATTCTTGGTTCGGACCCAGTTGGATAAGAGTGAGGCTGGAGACCAAGGTCCCATCATAGCTGGGGCCCGTGTGGTCATGGGAATGGCCGCTTTCATTAGCACCCAGAGGTGAGCAGCCTGGGTGCAGGGGTGAGTGAGCAGACTTTGGAGCCAAACAGCTGGATTTGAACACAACCTCATGATGTCATCCTTGTCACTGCTGCAGCTGAGTTCCAATAGCCCCACCTACAAATGGTGATATTACCGAGCTCACTGGCCTCACTTGCTCATTCAGTTAATTACTGAGATGATTGAGTACCCACGGTGTGCAGCTCGGGAACTCATGGAAGGTTGAGGCTGGGTCCATGTCTTCCCTCGAAGCTGGTGTAAAGGTTCAAGGAGATGCTGTATGTATGGCCAGTGCCTGGCATTTGGCAAACACCCAATAAGTTGCCTTTCACACACTGATTCCTGCCTGCCCCTTCCTCCTTTCCTTCCATCCTGAGGCATGAATCAGACATTGGACCTCTGGGAATAATTACATGGAGAATGGGAGTCGAGGGTCCAACCTTCGCCACCCCCCTTCCCCAAACAGGTGCCAAGCCCTATTGGCAGGTACAGACTGGGGCCTGGAAGAAAGAGATAGAGCCGCCCCGGCCACAACAGGAGAGAGGGTTTAGAAAAACAACACATTCCAGTTACTTTCCTAGAGTTGCCTTCCTAACTGACGACTAAAGCTTTGGCCTGCAGACCTTCCTTGCATCCTTGAAGTTCTCTGACCCTCAGCTCTGAGCGAGACGGCCTGGGGGCTGGGTGACTCAGCAGCCCTCTTAGCAGTTTGTTCCAGCCCAGGGACCGGGGGAAGCCCCTTTGTGGGAAGAGAAGATGCTGGTCGCACAAGCTGGGACTGGCCCTGGGACTCCCCAAAGTCATGCCAGGGTCACGACCTTACAGAGAACGGGGCTGCAGGGCCCTCCTGGGCCAAGGCCTCACTGGCCCGCCCGCCTGTGTCACCGCCCAGCCTGGCTGAAACCTGAGCCAGAGAGATAGAGCGTGGGCCAGCCAGCCAGTTATGTCTTAATGCAATTTAGCTGTAATCGCAGCGTGTTTTCCTTTGCTATAATTAGTAAAATGTGGTTGTTTTCTGTGTTCCTGGAAGATGTCTGAACTGGAGCCAGCTCTCCGTAGCTTTTCTGACAAGCTCTCCCAAACAGGCCCACCAGCAACACGGTGGGTTTACCAACATGTTTTTTTTTTTCTCCCTTGAGTCCCCCTGATTTCTGAACTGGGGCTTCTCCCTCCTGACCCCTGAGGACAGGCCCCCCCACCCGGGCTCAGCACATTGCTGGCCACCCTGTAGGTTCCCCCCCCATAAATGTGGGTGGGTGTGGAGCCATCAAACCAGCAACAACAACAAAAAGGCACGTGGGGAATTCCTTTTTTACTAATTCTATGAGATCTTTAAAGAAGTGTGTGTGTGTGTGTGTGTGTGTGTGTGTGTGTGTGTGTTCACACACATGCAGCTGTCCACATATGGGTGTATCCATGATAAGCACAGCCAGCTATGTGCGGGGCTGTGCCTGCTGGTGACTGTGTGTGTCCACCTGACAGTGCTGGGGCCCCTGTATGTATGAGCACTCTATGTGTCTCGAGGCCACTGGAGGATACCAGAGCTGACCCTGAACGCTCTGATGGCCACATGGGAGGTGGGAACAGGGCAAAGGTTGTGGAGCACCCAATCCAACTGTCCTGCAATCCATTTCTCACATTTTCTGCCTTGGATTATAACTAGGCACAGTCCTTTGTGCTTTCATCAGGCGTTCAGCAAACATTTATTGGGCCCTGTTGTGCATTGTCATCTATCACTTTTGGTGGCTTGCCATTGCATCTCCCAGTAGCATCTTACTTATTCATTCACTCAATGAACATTTATTAAATGATTACATGACTAGACTTGGGGGGTGGGGTTGTGTTTTGTTTGTTTAGGGTTTTGGTTTTTTTTTCATGAAGGATCAAGAGTCACATTTTCTGCCTTTGTCAAAGTCTCTCCCAATGGGAGACATATTTAAAAGAGGTTTCAGATTTTTTAAATTATTTGACCAGTCACTATGTAAAAGGACGCTGCAATAGCACACTCCACATAAAGTTCTTGAGTGCAGTTCACACCCAGCACACAGGAAGCACTCATTAAATATCAGAGATGATAATGACTATTTCACAGAGGTGGTAGAACCCTTGGGACATGGACCCCACCCCACTGTGTGACCTCAGGTAGGCTACTTAACCTCTCTGAGGGCCTTTTGAATGTGATTGATATGTAAATGCTCAGTAAATGTTAATAATTATGTTAGTAATTACATGGGCTTTACTTTTCAATTAACTTGTAATTCTCGGAAAGTGCTCCCATCAACCACTTCTCCAGGTGAGTCCCTAAAATTCTATCATTGGCAGAAATCAATTACTCTCTGGGCCAGCTGGATGCTGTGTCAGAGGAATGCTGAGCCCTGGTTGGCTGAATTAGGCCAGGCTCTGAACACTCTGATTGGCTGGAACACAAGCAGGTGTTACCCATTCTCCAGAGCTCACTTAGCAGTAATTGTTGGAGAGTGATGTCAGACTACGATTTACCTGAATTATTGTCCTTTTTATCTTTTCTCAGTAAATCTCACCGGTGTCCAGCTCTATGATATTTGCAGGTAAATACATCTCCCCTTACAAAGTGCATAAATGTGGTATTCACCCCATGGGCTCTTGGATGACTGAAGTGGGAATGTGCTTGTGTGGGGGTGCCGAGCACCACATCTCACATAGGCAGGAAGGAGCGTGTTCTTGGGGTCCTGGCACCAGGACTTTGCTCATGTGAGGAGCCTCTGGTTCTCCTTGAGCTAGGGCACCTCCCTCTGCCAAGCCTCCTCTGGCCAGACCCAGGAAAAGATTCATTTTGAACCATGACACCTAATGGGGAATTCCTCCACACCCTATATCATCTCTGAGCCCTGCAATGGTTATGCGTTTTCATTCTTTCTTTCACTCGCTCATTTGCTATGCCTTAGATACAACACACCAAGGCAATGAATGATACAGAGAGAAGATACGTGAATGGCATTTAAAGACTACACAGAACTACAAATGCCCGTTGAATATGTGAAGAAATTCTTCACCTCATGGGTGGGTAATCATAAAACTGTATTTAAACAAGAAGACCCGGGCTCTTCTCCTGCTCTGCCCTGTGCCAAGTCCCTGCTTCTGTCTGAGGCCCAGAGAGGGATGTGCCCTATCAGGGGTCTTTCGGCAGGGGCCTGGGGAGCCTCAGGCTTCCGTGTCCCCACCTCCTCTGCATTCACCCACTTTTCCCTCTTAACTATGGGATTCCAGAAAAGATTCATCTACAACAAGACAGGCAGCATAGTATAGACATTAACAGTCACAAGCTCTGGAGGCCAACAGACCTGGGCTCAAAAGCGTAAGCTTGGGCCAGACCGTTGGCCTCTTTGAGCCTCAGTTTCCTCATACGTACATTGAAAATCACACCAGAAACATCCCCATTGGGCAGCTTCAAGCATTAGGTGAGCTCGTGTCTGTAGAACACTTGGTGCTGTGCCTGACACGTGGTGAGTGCTTCATGGATGTTACCTACTAGTATAACTATTTTAAAAACCTGCTGACTTTTTTTTTTTTAAGTTTGCAACCATTTCCTTTGGTGGCCTCTGAGCATCTCAGTCCTATCTCTAGTTCCCATCTCAGCCATCATCCCCCACCTTGATGGCTGACTGGGGGCCACCGAGCCCTCAGAGATTAACCCTGGTTGGATTTGGATGCTGGTCCCAGCTCTGTCTAGGACCAGCTGAGTGACCTTGGGTCAGTCATTTCACTTCTCAGGGCCTCAGTTTCATAATCTGTTAAGTGGGTATGATGGCACCCTCTACCTCCTGTGGGTGCTGTGGAGATTGGTACAGCCCCTGACACATTTACTCAATAAATGGTGTTTTTTTTATCAAGTTCAGTTGGGGTGAGCATTTTGGTTTTGTTTTTTAATCATGTTTTGGGGAGTGGTGGGCGCCCTCTAGTGGTGGAGCCCCACATGGAGGGGTGCCTCAGCCTGTAGCCTGGGGGTAGGAGGGCAGTGAAGGGAGGGCTCTAGGGACCAGATCACACACAGGAACCTTCTGAAGACTGGGAATGAGTCTTCACCCAAAGCCACCACAGCTGGGCCTGAGACCAGTGATCTGTAAGCTGGTTTGGAAGAGAGGACATAGTAGAGAGGTCCAGCTTAGACCCTTAGGTAAACTTCCTGCAAAAAAAAGAAGGGTACCCCCCCATGGAGGTAGGAGACAGACATGAGAGGGTGCAAAGACAATCCGCCTTCCTTCTTCTACTGCTAGATGCACCCTCACCACCACCCTTTCACCCCATTTTGCAGATGGAGAAACAGGCCCACGGAGGTGAAGGGGCTCTCCTGAGGTCACACAGGGTATCCAAGGCAGAATGCAGACCAGAACCTGGACTCCAGGTTCAGTGCTCTCTACCCTACAAGGTCGGCTTGGCCAAGCCAGGCAACGGGGCGCAGAGGACATTTCATTGAATCACAGAGTGAAGTTTCAAAGGAGAAGGAAAAAAGCAGCAACAGGCGGCGATCCCGGGGCTGGAGCGCTGCCCAGCCCGTCCCAGGGTTCAGGGAGGGCGGGAATGACGCAGCCTGGGCCCATGGCGGTCTCAGGAGCAACTTTCGCCGGGAATCTGCCTGCGGAGGCAGCCAGGACTGCAGAGTCTCCGGGAAAGACAGCTGAGCCAGCAGCCCAGGCTGACTCCAGAGGGGCTCCATGCGTGGGGCACAGTGTGTGCTTAGACTCCCCTCCACCTCAGCACCCAAGAGACTTTCCACCCACGTTCCCAGCACAGAAGCATCCAGGCCCGGCAGACAGGGAGTACCTGGGTGGGTGGCAGGAGCCTCCTCAGCAGCAAAGAGGTCAGCCTGGAGCGGGGAAATCCCCAAAGACCCGTGAGAGGAGGCGGCCACGAGCAGGGGTCCAGGCCCAGCTGCTGGCCGAGGCCGAGGTCTCAGGCTGTAGACACAGCCAGTTTACGTCCCCCGCTCCGAAGGCTCCCTTCCTGTCCTCCAACCTGGAAGGCCTCACCCACTGCGTGTCTTAAAAGCGTTCTCACGCATTACAGCTCAGCTGAGACTCATGCTGTCTGTGGGTCATCAACCTACACACGGGGAAGCTGAGGACCCATGAAATTAGGCTAGTGGAGACAGGAGTAGATTCTGTTCAGCTGGAGAAGGCCACTGCCCTTCCAGGACCCTGTTGAGATGCCGGCTTTAGCCCCGACCCCAGGACTCACTGGCCACCAGCTCCCAATGAACATGCAATCCCAGGGCACACGGTGACAGAAAACAAGCAGGTTTTGGTACCAACTAGACCTGAGTTCAAATCCTGAATTCCACCTAGCATGTTTGTTCTAATCACTTCAGCTGCATTAACTAACTGGTCGAATCCTTCCAATAGTCCTCTGATGTAGTACTGCTGACAGCTCCATCTACAGACGAGGAAACTGGGACACAGCTAGGAATGGGCAGAGTGGGGGTTTGGACTCCGCCTGTCTGGTCCCTTTAATACGATGTCTGTTTATGATGCATGAAAAGCACGTCAAGGACATTAGATGTGCTGTGGGGCTGGGAACTTTGGGTTGAGTGGAGGTGCTATCACCAGAAGAGAAGACCTCAAGCAGGTGGGGAGGGGGGCTCAGAGGACAGCCAGCCAGGCAGCACCCCTCCCTGCCAGCATCCTGGAAGACCAAGAGGAAACTGAGGCAGGGGAGGGCTCTGGCTGGAGTCTGGGGACCCGACTCACAGCTCCACCCTTGTTTCCTCACCAAAGTCATCTGGACACAAAGGATGAGGGACATGAGGGGCCAACCCTAAGGCCACCTCAAGTGGGGCAGGGCCAGCTAGACTCCATTATGGTGAGGAGGCAGGAAACCACGGCATCTCTAAGAGAGGCAGCCCCACTGGCTGTGGGAAGGCCCTAAGCTTTGACCGCAGGGCTGCGGGGCTGAAATCGCCCCTGGCCCCTGCCCAGCCTAGCAGGCCCCTTTAAGATGCCTGGCCCTTTAAGAAGAAAGCTGGGGTCAAGGCTATTCCCTACTGTGTACCAGCTCCAGCTGCAGCTGCAAGACTCCTGACTTTCACACCCTGGCAGAGCTGGGCAGAGGGAGCCCCCTTGCTCCTCCCTTGATCTCCAGGCCGCCCCGCCCCCCAGCGCACCCCAGCCCCAGGTCCCTGTGCCTGGGTCCTGGCCCCTCTGCAGCCCCAGCCATCCCATCCTCTCTTGATCCTGTTCCCTGGCTAGGACTCCTGGCTAGGGCTGCAGCAGCCCTTCCCTTCCCTCTCCGTGCTTGGCAAGGGGGTGAGTGTCTGTTCTCGAGCTGGGGCCCAGGGGGCCGGCCAGGGCCAGCAGTGCAAAGGGGGGGGTGGAGGGCAGGGCTGTCTAGAGGGAACCCCCTTTCCTGAGAAGCTGACTCCGCCCACCACAGGGCTATGGGGTTAGGGCCAGCTGAAGGGAGACCAGCCCACACTTGAGCCTGGAGAGCATCTATCTCCACAGAAGACCAAAGCCAGTGGTGAGGCTCCTGGAGGAGCTGATCAACAAGGAGAGTGCATTCTTCTGCAAACACAGAGACCCATCTGCCCCTGCAGGCTTAACCTTCAATCACAGGTGGACAAAACCAGGAGCCCGGTGGGCACCCACTCTGAGCCTGGCACCTTCGAGGCTGACACCAGTCTGCACCTGTGCCTGCCCCTTCCCACCTGAAGCTCTCGCCCAACTAGGAGAACGAGTTAACACCTGGGCTTTGGAGTCTGACAAACGCTGGTTCACATCATGGCTCCACCACTTCCACCTGCATGACCTTGAACCAGTCGTGTCGCCTCTCTGGGCCTTACTTCTTTCATCTGTAAAATGAAGAAAACGGTACCCACCCCAGGGGGCTGCTGTAATGAATGCCTGGCATGTAGAGCCCGTTCAGTCATTCACAGTCCTCTTCATGTGGCGGCCTACCCCGCATACCCATCCAGGTCTCATCCATCCCGTGGAGCCCCAGGCAGGGATGGGCCCTGAGCAGCAGTCAGCTCTGCCAACCTGACCGCGTACAACGGGTGTTCAGCAGGGGTGAACAAGCCATATTGGAGCTTCTTGCAGAAGGAACTGCAGACCCTTATTCAGAGGTGGCCTAGGACCCCTGGAATCAAAGTGAGGTGGAGAGGGGCCACTGCAAGGGGGATGGTTCTCCCCAGATCTGAGTTAGAAGGCCCAGGGTCAAGTGTCTGTCTGCCACTCTTAACAGAATGACCTTGGCCCTTCTGCGCCTTGCTTTCTCATTTGTGAAGTGGAGCTCACAGGAGGGTCCCCAGAGATCCCAGCGTGGAGGTGGTTTGCGAGCTCAGCTGAGCAGAGCCAAGGGCTGCAGATTCAGGCCTCAAGGCTGCCCTCGCCTTTGTTTGCTTTATTGAGTAAAAGAAAATACTTTGAACATTTTATGGGGACTTGGGGAGGGGAGGAGGGGTCAGGGAGAGGCGTTATCCAAGAGAAACAGCCTCCAAGGAGGATCCTGCCAAGAAAACCCAAGGGCGGGGGCCAGGAGGGTTCTCCTCTGAGCATGGCCAAGGATGGAGCCTGAGGGGACACAGGAGCCAGGAGGGAAGCCGGAGCATTGTGCATGGTGTGCAAGGGACCCCTCGGCCATGAGGTCTCGCCAGATAATGAGCCGAGGCAGCCCCTTCCCCCAGCCCACCAAGGCCTCCTCTCTAGCTGCTGCTGCTGCTGCTGCTGCCTCTGCTGCAGGAGCCACCCTAGAATCCCCAGCTCACCCATTCACTCCCACTGGGGCCAGTTCATCCATTCCCTTGCTCACTCATGGACTCCTTCATTCATTAGCAAAAGCAGCTACTTTTCCGTTCATTCACTCATTCATTCATTCTTTCTTTCTTTCTCTCACTGGTTCATTCATTCATTCACTGATGCATGCACTCAAAGGTGAACAGTCACAGACCTGCTCTCAGGGCATTCTTGGGTTAGAACAAGACCTGCTCCCCACAGATAGTCTCTGAGGGAGAGCCCACCTGAGGCTGTAAAGGCCGTGGGTCAGCTGAGCGGCTCCACAGACAAGGGGGCATGTGGAAAGGTGAGTGGAGGGTACCAAGTGGTGAAGAGGAGAAGAGGGCAGGTCAGGAAAATGGCAGAGAGGTAGGCAACAGCTCTGTGCATTTCAGAAAGGAAAGAGGAGACCAGAAAAGGGGTGGAGTTCATCACCCACAAAGCAAGGCACTTCACAGGATCCCCCAGGACTGCTGGGGGCCCTCACCGCTGAGCTGGGCCAGGATTCCTGGAATTCTCCAGCATTCCATGTGGGCCTTCTCTCTCCAGCTGGGTCCTGGCCCTTGCATCCCAGGGGACTGAAGTCAGCCTCCAGCTGGGGCCCCTCCCCTGCAGCCTGGGGAAACCCCCGGAGTACCCTATCTCCCCCAGCCCTCAGGAAACCCCAGCGCTTCCTGCCGTCTGGGTCTCAGAGCTAAAAGCCTTCCTCTGGGCTCCCATCCTCAGAGGCCGTGGGTCTTGAAATTCAAGCTCAGAGACTGCCAAAGCAGCTTAAAAACTGCTGAGTATTTTTCTGAAGGAGGACAAGGAGGAGAGAGAGAGAGTTGAGAGAAGAAAAGAAGGGCTGGAAAATGGGCAAAGCTGGCCACGTGTCCCTGTGGCTCTTACGCAAGCTGATGCCTGTTGCCCCCACATACCCCCACAACAAGGGGTGCCCCAGGGTGTGGCCTGGCTCCTCCAGGGTGGGAACCCTTGTTCCAGGCCACGTCTGCCCGCTGAGAGGTGGTTCAACCAGATGAAGGAATCTCCCCAGGACGGTCGCTCAGGCCCTTTGCCTCACCTTAGTGCCAGAGGTGTTAAAAACTCCTAGGTCACCATTCCTGCTGGGAACACTGGCTGTCACCCAGAACTCCAGGGGCAAAGCTCAAGATGACAGACAAGCTTTCTTCTTACTCCTCAAAGTGCAGCAGAAAGAGGAAGATGTGAATGCAAGAGCAGTCTCTGCCCCTTACTGAGTGGTCTTGGGTCAATCAAGCAACCTCCCTGAATTGCAGTGTCAGCAGATAAGATCAGAGCTATGATAATAATAAGAGTTGTATTTACTGAATGCTGACTACTTGCCAGACTCTGGCTAAACACATGTCTTCATTTAATCCTCACAACAATTCTATGAAATAGGTACTTCTACGATCCCCCACTTTACAGATCAGGAAACTAAGCTCAGAGAGGTTAAGTAACTGGCCCAAAGTGATCCCAGCAACAAAAGAAACAGCAAGGATGCCAGCCCAGCCCCTCCAACTCCAGAGCCTGCAGACTCGACTGTTATGCTTCATCTCACAGTGTTTTCATGCATCCATTGCACAAACAAATATGGGGCATCTACTTGTGCTGGGCACTGCGCATAGATAAGTCTTGTATCTGCTGTCAAGGAACTTCCAGCCCTGAGTGAGACAGCTAAGTAACCAATTATAATGCAGCATGATTGTTGTTATAACAGATGAATTATAAGATGCTTGGTCTATTAGTCAGGGCATTCAGTGAAAGCTGCTTCAACAAATAGCCCCAGCCTCTCAGTGGCTTAACAAACAGCACAGGTGCCACGCATTGGTAGGGGCTTCTGCTGTATGTAATCATGATAAGATCCAGGGCCTTCCTGGAGTTTTCCACTAGAATCTTCTACTGGATGTCAGTCAACAAGCAAGAGAGAGGCATCATGAAGGGCTGCAGGAACATTTTATGGCCTAGCCCGGAAATCACATACCTCACTTGCCCACATTCCCTTGGCTAGAACCAGTCACACTGCCCGCCTTGACTACATGGGAGGCTGGGGACAGAGGAGCCAGGATGATGAGGGTCTAGCAGGTCTCTGCCATAATGGGGGGGGACAAAAGAGAAAGAGACTAACCCTATTCAGTGGAGCCCAGCGGCTTTCCAGCGGAAGTGAGAATGGAACGGGGTCTGGCAGTGAAGCAGGCAGCGGAGGGCACTCCAGGCAGAGAGAACTGAATGTGCAAAGAACTGTGTAAGATCATCGATCCAAAAATGCAGCGAATTCTATAAATCTCAGTTATTATGATTGAGTAATTTCCTAAGAAATAGAGGGAAGGAAGGTATCTTAGGTCAGACTGCCCAGAGCTGAGTCAGCTGAGTGTTGGAGGGCAAGGGGTTTACTGAGGACATGCTTTCCATGAGAGAGTGGGAGAAGGACCACAGGGGAGAGACAGAAGCCAAGAGAGGGTGCAGGCAGAGGTGAAGGTTTAGCCTCAGCCTGAACCCGCAGGGAGACTCTAGCACCGACAGTACCCCTGGAGTTTGTGCAGACAGAGACATGGGCACTGGGCTTTCATACTCTGGTACCAGCCAGTCACTGCCAAGAAAACCCTGGTGCAGGGTGGGAGGAGAATATAAGTGCTCAGGCACCACCACATCCTGACATCTGGATAAATGATCTCGAGTCCCAGGAAACCCTGTGAAGAGGGTGCGGGCACAGGCTGATAGGCACAGCGAATGCAGGAGCCAAGGGAGGGAGGGACTCAGAGAGACAGGAAAAGGGAACGCGGAGGCATCTGGGTAGAACAACAAGAGTGGGATAGTATTGGGGACAGACAGTGGCACCAAAGGAACAGGGGACATGGGGTGAGGCTGGGGCTTGGCAAATCCCCATAAGTAACAAAGTCCTTCCCCTAGGGCCTCTCTACCTGGAGGCAGGTGGAAAACTGGGGAAAGAGCTATGGAGGCAGAACCTGAGTTCTCATCCAGACTCTGCCACTTGGTGAGCATGTGGTGAGCCTCCAAGGTTCGTGCCCACGTCTGTAAATAATAATGAGAACATTAACTTGAAGGGCTGTGAGTAGAGGTGGGGCAGACATACACGATAGACACTCAATCAGCGGTGACCATCCCTGTCCTTTTGCTCTTTGAATCCACACTCTAGCCTTGGGTGCTCTCCAGCGGGGTTACCTGCACAGATTGTGAGGGAAATATTTAGTCCGTGTCTCAGTACATGATCTGATTCCCACCCACTTCCCAGTCCTGACGGCCCCAGGAGGAGGCAGCAGGTGTGTGGGGGGGCACTCCATCTAGACCTGAAAGCCTGCCCCACAGGCTATCTTCCCACCCAGGGACTTGAAGACCTTCCATTTCCACACCATTGGAACTGGAATGCACCTTATAGCTCATTTGGGCCATATTTAACAGATGGGAAAACTGAGGCCCAGAGAAAGGAAGGAATTTTCCCAAGGCCCCACAGTCCCAAAAACAGGACTGGCAAATAGGTTTCACCTCCTGTGCCAACTCTGGTCAATTGGTTGTGGCTGCCTGAAGGACTGTAATAAGATTTCTGGGGCTTATCTGAGCTCAATGGAAGAGAGTTCCAGAATCCACTAGTCATGTCTGCCGCCAGTGGCGGTTAAAGAACACTGAGTGGGTATTTACACGCTACAGAAGATGAAAAAAAAATGCATCAGCCTTCTTCACCAACCTCTCCCTTCTCCCTAAAAGGTGTAGCAACATTCTTGTTCATAAAAGATGGTTCCAAAAGTAAATCAAAAGGCTTGGGGGACAAAAACCGAATGTCCAAAATTGGGAAATCACTTAATAAAAGCTAGAAGGTAGCAACTGTAACTCTTGACCATCACCCCCGCACAAAACCCTAGAATCCAGTAAGTGGCCCAAGTAGCCCGAATTATAAGTAGACATTTATTGTTCCTATTCCCTCTTCCTCGTAGTATCCCAATTTTCTCTTGTGGACTTGCCTGTTCCCCATCGCACACAGCCTATTCCATCTCTTCTGACTTGCCTCCCCTCCCACCGAAGCCTGGAATTTGAGTCAGGTGCAGGGAGCTAAAGAGACTGGAAATAGTGGAGGCTCGTCCCCTCCAGCAGTGGCTTACTGAATGGCTCGGAATGAAGGTCATTACCATGGTTTGCATCTCCTGCTGGTCACTAAGCTCCTTAAGGACAGAGACACCATCTTGTTGACTGATGTATTTCCAATGTCCAGAAAGGTCTCTGCACACAGCAAGCATTCAATCGTTTCTGCTGTTTTGGAATAAATGAATGACTACATGAATATAAGGAAATACACAAGCTCTGAATCAGAAGACAGGATTTGAGCACTAGTTTTGCTTCTCCCTAGCCATGTGACCTTTGGGCAAGCCTGAACCTCAGTTCTCTCATCTACAAAATGGATACAATTACACACACCTCCCAGGATCGTTGACAGGTTTCAATGAGACGATGGAGGTGAGAGTGCTTTATAAACTGTAAGTGATAGGCAGACGTAATTACCCTCATCAGCAAGGTACACGGGAAGAAGCTGGTAACAGATCTGGATAATACAAATAAAACGCAGACAATTAGAGTCGGGATGAAGCAGGCGTTGTTCTTGTCCAAAAACAGTTTTTGATTCAATGTCTGTGTCAAATTGAAAGTCACAGAAAACTTAATTCAAACCTAAGAAGACTCTGTTGACTCAAGACTCTGGAAGAACTATTGTACTAGCTTCAGGTAAGGTTAGCTCAAGTAGCTTAAACGATATCATGAAGGAACTAGTTTCTAAGCACCGAAGAGCCAGTGGCTACATGCCAATCAATGGCCAGTTACTGAGCACATGGTAAGAATGTAGGACATCTTTGTTGAATAAAATAAACAAAATTGTCCTTACTCTGACATAGAGATCAAACATAATCTTTGGTGATTCAGGAGTCAGGGTCTTTGCATACAACAGAAACTAAGTTTGAAGAAATAAATGTATTGGAAGGGCTGCTAGGGAGACTGGAGGGTAAGGCTAGGAGATGGACAGGAATCAGTGATTGACAGGGCCAGTAAGCCTTGTAAGCCGCTGTGAAAAATTCCAAGGTCAATGGGATAGCATGGAGGAATTTCAACAGGAGAGAGACATGCTTCTATCTGCATTTTAGAAAATTTTTTCTGGAAAGATGGGAGGGAGAGACGGGAAACAAAGGAGGCCAGACATGAGGCAGTTGCTGTGATCCAGGTAAGAGGTGACACCCAGACGGGGCAGTGGACGGTAGAGCTAAAGAGGAGAAAAAACATGAGGGGAATGGAGATAGATTGGATGTGGCAAGAGTCAAGAATTACCTGCAGCTGAGGGGTGGGGGTGGCGGTGCCATGGCACCCTTCACTGACATGGGGGACATGGAGCAAGGATGGCTCCACCCCGCCAGCTCATGAGTGGGGATGGTACAGCTGGCGCCATTTGTCCTGCAGAAGACCTAGGCCAGGCAGCCTGCCCAGGGAACTGGCCAGAGAGGGACGGGCTAGCGAAGGATGCCCAGTTTGGTATCGGACGTCAGGGTAATTCCAAACTCTTTTGGGTACAGAGATGGGCTCCCAGAGCCAAGTTCAGGGATGCTCTCTGCCTCTGGCATCTCACCACGGGCATCATCTGCAGAGACTATTCAAAGATGTAAACATGATGATTTCATCCAGGTCCGCGTGTCAGGGGACACATGTGCAGGCGATGGCAGCCCATCAAACCGTGGAAATTCTGACCCGGGAGGTTCAGACACAACAATGTGGAGGCCTCCCTCCCCTGCGTCCCCTCTGGCCTGAGCCCAGTGCTCAAACGTGGTTAATTAATGTAATGAATTATGACAAACGTGTATGGCGCCTCTGATTTGCTGACAGCTGATACAAACAGAGGCGGTGGCCAAGAATCCCAATGCGTACACTACACACACACACACACACACCACAACTCCACCAAAAATAGCTTGCAACCGGGTTTGTAATTCAGTGACTTTTCCATCTGTACTGGAACATGGCAAGAAGTGACTGCTGCTGCGAAGGGTAAAGGGGAGGGTTGAAAATATGTTGCTCCATTTATTTTATTTTATTTTTTTACAAAGCCCGCCTTCTCTCCAAGGCCTCTCCCTATGGCATACATTCATTGGTTACCTTTAGCCAATCCTGCATTCCATGAAGGAAGGAAGGGACCCACACTCACTGAGGACCTACTGTGTGCCCAAGGGCTTTATATAAAGTCAGAACTCTTGGCTGCAAGCAAGAGAACTCCAATGGAATCAGCTTAGGGTAAAACAAAAGGCGGTTGGATGTAGAAATGACCTTGAAATATGTCATATAATCAAACAAAAATTGAAGACTCAAACCACAAGAAGGGCAGGCAAGCAGCTAGAGCCAGTGACTCAGACCCCACCAGAGCTAAGCTAGTGTTGGCTGCCTCTGCCTCTCTCTCTCTCTCTCTCTCTGCCTCTCTCTCTCTCTCTCTCTCTCTCTCTCTCTCTCTCAAATTCTCTCTCAAATTCTCTCTCTATCTCTTCTCTATCATCTATCTATAGCTGATTCTCATTTTTCACAGATTCTGTATTTGAGAATTTGTCTACTTGCTAAAATTTATTTGCAACCCCCAAATCAGTATTTGTGGACTTTTCTCATTCATGGACATACTCAGAGTGATGAAAAATTTGAGTCACTCAACGCACGTGTTCCCAGCTGAGGTCGAACCGGGTGACTCTCTGCCTCCTTGTTTTAACTCTCACACTGTAAACAAGTGTCCTTTCTGTGGTCTATTTAGTGCCACGTTTTTCTCATTTGTGTGTTTTCTGTTGGTAGTTTTACTGTTGAAATGGTCCCCCAGTGTCATGTTGAAGTGCCTGCTGTCTGTGTTCCTGACCTCAGGAGGGCTGTGACGTGCCTTCTGGAGAAAATATGTGTGTTAGGTGAACTTCCTTTAGGCGTGAGTTATAGAGCCATTGGCCATGAGTTCCGTGTGAAGGAATCCACAGTGTATATTCAATTAGGTGCCTTTAAACAGAGACACAGATAAAACAAGGTTAAATGTTGATCAGCTGGTAAAATGTTGTGACCAGAGGCTCACAGGAATCTGTAATGCCCCTAGGCACAATGGTTTCGTAGTCACTAGCTCAGTTTGTGGCCACTTTCTAAAACATACGTACCATCAATAATGAGAACCGACTGTATCTCCTCTTCGCCTGCCTCCCTCACTCCAGGTCAGCGTCCTTGGTTGGGGAAGGAACAAAACAATGGCTCCCAAGCCTCATGCTTCATAGCTTCTGCCGCTAGACAGTGGCTTTTCATGGTTAGAAAATCCTGAACCCACTGAATATGGCGGGAGTAGGGAAGGTCATATAAGTACACGGTGTCTCCCAGTGAAACCACATAAAGTTCAGAAACAGGAGTTCCTAAAAGAACAGGAGCCTGTTATCATAGAATTGGAAAAAAGGCTGAGCACACACATATCATGCACGTACGCACGTGCCACATTATGTATTTCTCACTGCACGAGTTTTACCATAGCCACGTACCACCTGCAACATTACCCACTAGTTTTCCATACATTCACTCTTTTTTCTTTGCTTAACTATATTGACAAGGAAAGTTTATATTTCTGCCGTATGTAGAGAAATTGATTTTCAAAATATACTCATAACTGTTAAAAATCAAATGTCAGCCCGTGAACCATCTAAAATCCTCTCACCTGAAAGTGATCACGCATTCAGAAACATAGATTTATGGTTTTGTCTCTGACCCTGGACTGTTCAGAGCAGACTGTATCTTGTTCCCTTCAGCCCAGCGCAGGGCCTGGCACAGAATGAATACTCAATAAACATTTGCTATCTAGGCTAACATTGCTGCTACCTGCATCTCCCTCCCAAGTACATTTGGGCAGGAGACTGATTGAAGACGAGGAGCCCCTCAAGGGCAATGGAGGGACCGAGAGGGGAAAGGTGGGTGCTGCCTCACCGGGCTGAACCCTATATGCCCTCACCTCTCAGAACCAGACCTTCCATATGCGTGCTGTCCCCAGGCACATTTCCTGTTTTCTGGGCTCCTTTGTCTGGGCCATATCCCCTCTCTTTGTGACTCATTCTTCAAGTTCTACCTCTTCTTCTGTGCCAGTTGAGAAGCTTTCAGCAACCCATTATAGAAAACACAACTGACAGAGACTTAAATACAAGAAAATGTTATTTCCGGCCATAAGAAGTCTCAAGGCTGGAAGGCCCCATATGGCTTAATTCAGCAACTGAGGCATCAAGGACCCAGGTGCCTTCCCTTTCTTTGCTCTGCTAGAGCAGAAGCTAGTGCTCCTCGTGCTGACAAGAGGGCTACAACAGCTCCAGCCATCACATCCTTACCAAATTCCAGGCTCAGAAAAGGAATCATGACGTCCTTGTGTCTGTTTTTAAGAGTTAAGGAACTCCCCTGCAAACATGCCCACCATCACCCCACAGACTTCTTCTCATAATTCATTGGCCAGAATATAGTCACATGCCTGTTCTTAGGACAATCACTGGCAAGGGGAATGCAATTAGCGTAATTGGCTTTGATGAATCAAGACTCACCCCCTGAGGAGAAGGATGACACAAAGCTTGTCTGAAGTACATGACCCCCTAGGAGAGCAGGGGACCCCAAACCTGTGTTCAGTAGTGAGAAGTCTGCCATGTCCTTTTACATAACTACCCTTCAGGTTACGTGGATAAAACCACTCTTTGGTCCACGGAAGCCTCATGTCTGATGATTCAAACGTCTCTGTCTTGCCTCCCCTCCTAGACTCTTCTGCACAAAGACCACTCCGTAGCATCTATGTCCTTTGTCTAAACTTGTTGAATTACTTGCCCTTATCACACTGCAGTATAATTTATCATTTATCTGTGTATGAGTCTGTCTTTGTCACCAGGCTGTGAGATCCTTCTGCAATGGGCCAGAATCGTACCGGGACCTAAGGACCTGGCCCGCCTAACGGGTGCCTGTGAGTGAATGCCAGTTGCATTGAATTTACTGAATTGAATTGTGAGGGCAAAGGGGAGAGGTAAGAGGAGAGAGAAGCAAGGAGGAAGGAGAGGAGAGGACAAAGCAGTCAATAAAATACATGCTTTGGTTGCAGACAAAACATAGGATGCCTGGAGGAGCCAGTTCGCTAACTGGGATGGAGGCTGTCTTGTGGGAAGTAGTCATTTGTTAGCTTAACTAAACCCTTTTACCTCAATTACCTGTAACAGAATACAAAGATATTGACTCAGCCTGGGGAGGAAGGCAGACGTTCAAACCCACCACCACTGCACCAGCAGGCACTAATTGCCCCAAGGTTTAGGTCAAAGGTTATTGTCGGGTTAACGTGAACACTGAAAACAAAAGCAAGGCCTTGACTCTTGAATTAGCTAATTGCTCCTCTCTTCTGCAGGCTTATCCTGGCTTCTTTCTAATGGACTAGTGCTCTCTGGGCTGGCAGGTCCCTCTGCCCAACAAAGCCACGATGTGCAGCCCTCCCCTGGCCAAGCTGAACCCTCCTCATTGACTCAGGCCCCACCCCAGACCATCTGGAGGGCCAGAAAGCAAGTTTGAGAATGCACAAGAGGCAAGGGAAAGCAACGTGGAGGAGTTGATTTTTGTCCTCAAAAATCATTCGATGATTACTTAACTATCTCCCAGGCACCGTGCTAGGAGCTTTATAGGAATCATCTCTTTTAACCCTCGTCAGCCTTGACATTCTCCACTAACGTGAACCGGGATTCTGGGAGCAAGAGCTGATCCCAGGTTGGGGGCGGGAACGGTACAAGACGAACTGGGCACATCTCGTCACACCACAAAGCAAAGAAACAATCAGAACAGTAGGATGATGACAAAAGGATACAACAGCCACCACAAGGAGTCCTCACTGGCCAAAGATGAAAGAACGTGACCTTCAAAAAGAATAATTACTGCCAAGGATTGAAAGACACTGAAGAAGTTTTTTTAAATTCCCAGGGTGATACTAAAAAATGCATGGGTCATCTTTGGAGAATGCTACTTAACTAATTATTCTGAAAACTGGTAAACAAAGCCGGCACTTGTCTTTCCAATATGAATCGTCTCCTGGGGTAACTGAGTAGTTGATGGGGGGAAAGTTCTTGTTTATAGGAGAACCCCAGTCAATCAATGCAGAAGACAGGATAGAATTAGAACATCACCATTTTGCCATCCTCCTGAAAGAATGCATCTCGGCCAAGGTTTTAAACCTTAGCACAGTTGACATTTTCAACCAGATAATTCTTTGTTGTGGTGGCTGTCCTGTACATTGTAAGATGTCTAGGACATCCTTGGACTCTACTCACTAGAAGCCAATAGCAGGCTCCCAGTTGTGACACCTGGAAGTTATCTCCACACACCACCAAGTGTCCCTGGGAGACAAAAAGTCACCCTGTTTGGGAACCACTAAGGCAGGCCATGATCCTCAATGGTGGCTGAAACCAGGAGGTGAACGCTATAAGGAATAAAACCGTGCCTGAATCTAGAGGCCCCCCAGAGCTGCTTGAGGAAGGTTTGGTACCCACCACTAACATCTATGTCCATTAGCCAGGGTCCCCAGCCTCCCTCGCCAAACAGAAACCCAGGGTAAGTCCCCTAGTAACATCCCCTCCCCGATTTTTGCCAACCAAGTTGCCATTCCTCTATTTGAAATCATGAGTCCTCCCCTCGCCCCTGTCTTTCTGGAGGCTCTGCGCTCCCCTAGCCTGCTCTTTGCACAAGCGGCTGCTTCTACCCAGACTGCTTCACCCCTCCACCCCTTTCTGTTCCCACCAACACTTCCTCAGGCTCTCAGGTCTCAGCTTCCATGACTCTTCCTCCAGGAAGCCTTCTCTGACTCTCCCTTTGTACTATCCTTGCCCATTGTGTCCCTTGTCACAGTATCACTGTTAACGTCTCCTCAATAAGACTCGCGGATGCAGAGGCTGCCAAGTTCATTGCTTTATCACCAAAGAACTGAGTCTGGAGTAGGCTCTCAGGAACAGTTGCAAGCAGGAGGGACGGAGGCGGGAGGGCAGGAGGGAGGCGTGACTTTGTGTATCATAGAGCTGGTGTGTGGGCGTGGCTGAGCATCGGGGGCATGACTGACTATTCATACATGTGCAGAGCAGGGCGTGCGTGAACATGGACGTGCACAATGCATGAGTGCCAGGCAAAAATGGGGGACTGTGAAAGCCGCAGCCTTGGCTGTCTCACCTCCCTCCTCACCCAGCTTCATCTCCCATCACTGTGCCTCACACGTCCCAGCTCCGGCCAGGCCATATCTCCGTATCTTTATGTTCCTCTCCTTTTTGCACTTGCTGTCCCTTCTGCCTGAGCTGCACTTACCTGCTTTCTCTTGCAGTGCAACCTCCATCCAGCCTTCCAGAGTCTCCGGGCCTCTCGCCCCTTTCCCAGTTAGTCCCCTCGTCCTCTGTGGATCCAAAGCTTTTGAGCTTTCATTTACATGCTCTTCTCTTGTTCACAGCACTCAGCTGTGAGCTGTCTCTTGGGGCACCCCCAAGGACCACACTGAGACACCTCCGTGCTCCCAGCTACAGAAGGCAGCCAGCAGTCAGAGTCCATGGGAGTGTTTCCGGACTGAAGCCGCGTGTCTGCATGTGGGTGTAGAGTGTACAGATGCATGGATTGGACTAGATAGGGGTCTTCACACTTTCTTTTTTTTTCTTATGAACCCCCACTTAAATAATTTTTGAAAACTTTATCTTTTCCGTAGAATCCATGTCATACGCAATTCAGTTCATCTAAATCTAATAAATACACACTAGGGATGAATAAATGAGAGATTTACACCCAAGTGAAAAATGAATGTGGATTTATAGTAACCACTAATCTTTCTGCAAAAGTGAAGTGAAAATATTTCCCCTACATGAGTCTGAATCAATGTTTAAGAAAATATAAAACACTAACTTCCCTTTGATACAAAGATGGCCTGCAGGAAGGATGTTTGGAACACTTTACCTCCTCCTTATCAAAGTTGGGCAAAGTCACAGAGACAGGGGCCCAGGAAGGGAGGGAGAAACAAATGCACCGGCTCGTTCTCATCTCTGAGAATGGTGGCAGCGCAGCAGAGCACACTTCACCCCAAACTAGCATTTCCCAGCATGCTTTTCCAAAATCTTGAACACTGTCATTCTAATAAATTGCCTTATTGGCTCAAGTCAGTTTTCATGTGTTTCTGTCACTTGTAGCCAAAAGAATTCTGAGTGACACAGGGACAGACGTGGAGGGTCGAGAGGAGTTGAGAGGTAAAATTCTAGAATCCAACAGACATCGTTTCAAATCCTGGCTTCACTAGTCAATGACTGTGACTTTGAGCCACTTCGCCTCTCTGATCCTCTGTCCTTGGGTACAACGGGTAACACCAGCTCCCTGGGGCTGCTCTGTGGTGTAAGGGTCGTGTGCACCATTGGGGGTATCAGGCAAATGACCTTCAGCAAGTGACCTCCCTTCTCTGAGCCTCAGTTTCCTCGTTGGTAGGATGCTGATAAAAGCATCTTGGAGGACTGTGGTGAGAATTACATAAGAGAATTAGGTAAAATGCCCACGCAAAGCTGGCACACTGCAGATGACAATTAGTCCCATGTGAGGCCGGCAAGTAAAACTTAAGTCTGTGACAGTCTTTTAAAATCAGCCAGCACCTTTGACCCGCCCCAGAGGGTGACACGAAGCCTGCAGCTGCAGCATGGTCAGCCTGGGAGGCTGGGACATTGAAAGAGTTGCTCCCTCCACAAGCAGAAGAGCTGGACCGAAATTCTAGCAAGTGCTAATTAGGTCGTGAAGCTACCCCAGGAGCGGGAGGAATGCCTGATTAATTACTGGCCTGCTCTGCAGGGGGCCACACACCGGGCCTACCTGTGGCCTTCCCTCTTTGCCAGAGCTGGAAACCTCAGCCAGGAAGCCAGGCGGTTCCGGACAAGACGGCAAGGGTGAGTGAGCCTTGCCGCCATCTGGTCCCCAACTCCCCGCCTAATGTTTGTAACAGACCCGCTACCTAATTGCATGGTTGGGGAGCAGCCTTCACATCTTTAACACCTAATTCACTATTGTTTCTTTGGGAGCCCCAATCCTGCGGCTGGCTGCAGAGGGAGGGTTCTTCCAGTTTATGGGGCTTTCAAGCCTGGGGCATCACAGGCCCGCCTTGTTAGGCTCCAGCTGGGCACGCAGCCAGGAGGGCACCTCCCTCACCTCCTGCACACAGCTTGGGCTTTACGTCCCCCTCTCCCCACAGCAAGAATACCCCGGACACAGCCTCACCCACCCAAACCCGCATCTCTCCCTGACATGGGGACACGTCCTGCCATTCGTGCCTGCTGGCCCCTTGAAATGCTAGGGCAAGAGTCCATCTCTACTCATTTCTGACACTGGGTCACATGGCACCACTGTGGGGGTGGGGGACAGAGGGTGAGAGTCCAGGGACAGAGGGTGAGGATCTGGGATCAGGAGACCTCAAGCCCTCTCCTCCCTGCCCTCTGCTTCTTTGGGTCAGAGAAGCAAACTTGGGCAGGATGCTAACAGGGACGGACCTGGCCGGCTGCTGAAAGGGCTCCCGGACCCTTCAACTCCCTGGAAGAGCCCTGAGTCACCTCCTTTTGCCACATCCCACCATATTTATTGCCACTACTGTCACCAGTCATTGGTCATCTTATAGGCTCTGTCATTAACTTGCGGGGTACCCTGGAGTAAGTCACTTCCCCTAGCTGCGTCTTTGTTGCTTCCTCTCTAAAGTCATGAGGGTGAAGGGAGGTGGAGAGAGAAGACCGACAGGATAAAACACCTGCATGGGTCCCCGCACCCCCAGCTCTTCCTGGGCAGAGATAATCCTGTTAGTTTCTCTGCTGTCTTTTTTGAACATTGCATTGGCCCCGCAAGGTAAGAACAATTGGACTAATGAAAAATACTACTCATGGAAAATATATGATGCGCCCAAGGTCCAAGTGGCCAAGCTGAAAACAAACCCAGGTGCTTTAGGTCCCAGATCCCACACCCAATGTGACACTGACGTCCTGGGGAGGATGCAGACAGTCGGGGAAGGGTCATTAGGCACCTGGAAATGGGGTATACCTGCCTCCCTCTGGTGGGTTGAGATGACGGACACCACGGCTGGATTAGGGTGGGGGTGTTGGGGGAGGGGAGACTGAAACCCTGGACAGATGCCAAGAGCTCCAAGCATCCCAGCTTGGGTCTAGCCACAGCCCTAGGCACAGATGGACCTGGGCTCAAATCTAAGCTCCTCTATTTACTAGCTGTGTAACCTCAGGAAAATGACTCCACTGCTCTGAGTCTGCTCTATAAAGCGGGACTAAAAGTGGCCACCCCAAGGGCTGGGTGGGGGGGGGCTCCTTCCTCAAGTGAGTGTCCTAAGAAGACATCATCCGCGGCTGGGAAAGCGTCCCATCCGTCCACTGTGCTTATCATGGCCATGTCTCTCATAGCTCGGGAAACGTCCAGAAAGCTCTGTCGAAAGTAAACAGAAGCTGGGCCCACACCTTCCAAAGTCAGGGAGTCTCCGAAGGGCAGGAAAAGGAAATCACCGCTGGCTCCGTGGCCCCTGGGTGGAGCAAAGCAAGGTGTTGGGTATGAGAGCTGCCTGTCGGCAGCCTGCGGGCTGAGGATGGAGGATGGAGGATGGGCTGGGGGAGGGGCAGGCAGAGCAGTAGCAGGACGCAGCAGGTGGTGGTGGGAGCACAGGTTATGGCATCACACCAGGCACCCCAGGCTGTAATCTGCCCATCCTTGTCCACACAGTAGCCAGAGCAGTGCCCCGAACTGTAAGGCACATCACGTGGCTCCCCATCTCACTCCAAATAAAAGCCCCAGTCGGGGCTGGCCGAGTGGCACGTTGGTTAAGAACTGGCTTGGGATGCCAGAGGGCCACGGTTCGGATCCCACATATGAGGGCCAGTGACACTGCCCTCCACAGCTAGAATGCTGAACAACAGCTCAACCTGGAGCTGGGCTGCCTTGAGTCGCCGGCAACGGAGTGGACTACAGCCCCTGCTGCCGTGTGTAGCTGGCAGCCAGCATGAGCGGCCACTGGCCACCGTGAGTGGCCGTCCAGAAGCCGGCCACTGATCTGCCTCGCCTGGGAAGAGCACAATGATGGTGCCAACTTGGGCCAGTGAAGCAATGTCCTCCACAACTAGATTGAAGAACAAAAGGACAGCAACTTGTCTGTTCCCCTTCCCCCAATTCCCCAATAAAAATCTTTAAAAAAAAAAAAAAGCCCCAGTCGTGGTCTGGCCCCTCCAAAACTCTGCCCCCTCCCCCATCCACTCTCCAAATAGCCCCCCTAGCCCCACCTTATTGTATGACAGACCTCCAGGCCTTAGCACTCTCTGTTCCTTCTGCCTGGAATACTCTTCCCCTCAGTGTTTGCCTTGCCTGCCCACCGTATCTAACACAGGAGCCCCATCACCCACTATCCTCTCATCCTATTTTATTTTTCCTTATGAATTACCACTATCTGACACTAACTTGGTATCTATTTGGTTTATTTTTGCCCTTCCCCAAGGGAATGTAAGACCATGACGAATGTAAGTCCATGGCTGTAGCTTCAGCCCCTGGAAGCTATTCCTGGGCACAGGGTAAACTTCGACACATATTTATTACATGAATGAGTGAATGGATGGATGAATGGATGGATGAATGGATGGATGGATGGATGGATGGATGGTTGAATTCTGGATTCATAATTTTCTAACTTAGATTGGTTTGGGAAGGTCATTTCACTTCTCCAAAACTTCCAGTGTAAAATACAGTGCACACCCATCTCACAGGGTTATTGTTTAAATTAAATAAAATAATAGAGTGTGAAAGGAGCTAACACATAAGAGGTGCTCCATAAACCACCACCACAACTGCAGTTGTTATCACCAAGGGTCTCAGGCTCAGTCACCTGCTCACTGAGGCCTCGGGCACCTTAGTGATCTCTCTGAGCCTGTCCGATCATCTGCCACCTGTGGAAGTTAGGAGTCCCCATGTCCCACACAGGGATGTCTGGTGGATGGCCAGGCGGTGCATGTAAAGCACCTAGCAGGGGGACTGGCACACAGTAGGCACTGACCAAGTGGCAGCTACTGCAATCCTATAGAATCTAGGATTTGGATACAGCCCCATCATTGTTTTCTTCTGTGATCTTGGGGACACAATTTAATATTTTTGAGCTTCAATCTCATCTATAAAATCAGGATAACGGTAGTACCTTCCTCACAGGTTGTCCTGAGGTCACAATGAGACTGTGCGCTGGAGTCATCAGAGATCTGCCAGGACAGGCACATGGGACAAGGCCCCGGATGAAGAGAGACACTCTCATCATGCAGAGTAAGGACAGAACCAACAGTTGTGCTTGGCCCAAGCTCTGAGGCAGGTCGCAGAGGGAGCACAGAGCTCAGAGCAGCTGAGCCCGCTCCCCAGCCAGGAGCCCTCTGGAGAGAAGGTGCTCCTGCCCCCCTCCACCTGCCCCTGTCCCCTTCTCTATCCATAGGGCCTCACGGGGGACCTCTGCTGGCAGTCTTGTCAGGGAGAGTTCTCAAGGGAGACAGGTGACAGCGGCGGGACCCCAGAGACTCCTTCCACCTCAGTCACCTTCCTGCCCCACCTGCTAACTAGCCGCACCCCAACACCCTGGGGCAGCCCTGGGAAAGAAGTCGTGGAAGCAAGGGCCCTGGAAGTCACAGAGACAAGACAGACTCCTCACGCTCCAGCCTTAAACAAAGCAGATGGAGAGAGATCGTTCTAATGAGCCACTGATTCAAAGATTGATTGCTTCAGTCATACGGTCACATACATGTTACCCGTGAGAGTCTGAGGACAGAAACACCAGGTTCCCACCTGACCTGACCTGGGCCCTCTTTTCTCCATCACGAGATGGAGGAGAACAGGGACCATCACTGCCTTGTTCAGCCTGGGCCTGGCAAACGTCAAGATGTGGACGCCACAGATGACTCAGTCAGTAACCCCTAGACTGCAAGCTCCATGAGGCACGATTTTCTGGGTCTGTTTTGTTCTTTGACGAATTCCTAAAAGAGTACCTAAAAGAACAGGCACTTGGTAAGTGCTTAGTAAATACTTGTTGAATAAGCGAATCCATCAATAAATCAAAGAATGAAACAATGAGTTACTGTAAGAGAAGTTCCCTGCGGGCTGGGATGATTTTTGCTTGTGTTCTTTAATAAATTCCCAGTGCCTTGAATAGAGCCTAGGCACATAAAAGATGCCAAGTACATTTATCTGAGAGTACATGTATATGACCGTATGACTGAATCAATGACTCACAAGAACGTAATCTCTCTGAAGGTAAGGATTTCCATCTTCTCTGTTTAAGGCTACATTCTCAGTGCCTGGGGCATCGCAGATGTTCAGAGAATCGGTGAGTTAATGAATGAATGAATGAACGAGCCAACTAACAAATGAGCAAGGCACCAGCTCTCAGCGCAAAGACCACAGACCAAAAAGAAAGAAACACAAAAGAGGCACTCTGCCCCTGGCCACCACTCAATACCTCATGGTTTTTTAAATAATTTGTCGATTGTTTTTAATGGTTGAGGCAGTAATACTTGGATCATGAAACTGCAATATACAGAGAGGTGAAATAAATAGCTTATATATATATAATATATATAATATAGCTGGTTTTAAAATATTCCCTTATCATTGGTGTGCTAGGTCACGTGAGTCACGGAAGGTCGATAGCAGCATCCTCCAGAACTGCGAGCAATGCAGGGTCACCATGATTGGACGAGGCCGTCTGTCGTCGGAGGTCGAGGCGCCGAGAATTCCCAGGGGGCACGCCTTCCCTGCGCGGTGTCTCAGGCCAGCTTGCAGCGGACAATAAATAAATGACTGCAAACCAGAGAGCGATTTTTGTTGGAGTTTGGGGCAGGAGCAGGGGATTAGGAAAGAGAGGGGAGTTTGTCGGAGGTGGGGGTGGAAGTGGGCACTACTTTCTCTTTGTTTTTGTTTTCTGTTTTTTGTGGGGTTTTTTTTGCTCTTTTTTTTTTTTTTTTTTTTTTTTTGGGGGTTTTTTTTCTTTTTTTTTTTTTTTTTTTTTTTTTTTTTGCTTTTTGCTTTCAGAACCTTTGGGAAAAAGGACTTTGGTTTCTTAGAGTGTCGATTTCCTCATTCAAGTCCTCCTCTGGGGACAAGTTTAGAGTTGTCTGTTCCAAGAGACAGACAAGCACCTGTGCGTTGACAACAGTCCCTTTGCGTGAGGCTTTTGTCATCGGGGGTTTCAAGTCAACAATATAATCGTTATCGCTCCCCTTCCCCCAAGAGTTTTGGTTCAGTTTTTGTCTTCTTTTAAACACAATGTACAAAAATAGAGCTTCTTCCTTATTTTTCATGTAAAAATATTCCTCTGATGCAGTTCTCTGTGAGTGTGAGTGTGGGCCAGAGCCACCTGCGGGGGCCACGGTGCGGCCGCCTAGCCGGGGTGCGTGGGGCGGATCCGCCGGGACCGCTTGGTCACTGTGGTGTACTTGAAGGGTTTCTGCAGCTCGGCCTGCCCCTTGGGGTAGCGCTTCATGAAGTGCACGTCCTGCTGGTTCTCCCGGGTCTTGGGGCCTTTCCTCGGCCGTCCCTTCTTGGTGAAGCCCACATACCAGCCGGAGTACTTGGCTGACATCAGGGCTGTGTAGTTGTTCTCCAGGACCTTCTCGATGAACACACACTCCTTACTGGTGCCGTCAGGCTGCAGGGGAAAAGATGGGAAGGAATGAGACGGGGAAGGGCGGATGCCAGGGACACAGCTGTGTGGAGAGGGCACGGGCAGGTGGTCAAGGCTGGGGGCAGCAGAGGAGAAAGGGCCTGACCCAAACTTTGGCTTCAGCAATTTCACTTCCTGGATCTGTGGCGTGGACTTGTCATATTGGCCCCTGTATCCTTCCCTACCGACCAATTAGGTAACAGACTCCTGTATCATTCAGAAGCTCATCCCTTCCCCACTCTCCACCCTGTAACCAGGAGCTCCCACCTCAACTCGACTAGAACAAGAGACCCAGACCTAGCCCATCGTAACACCATTTCCTGTGATTGCTGCAGGGCTCGACATGTGGCCTGAGCCATCCAATCAGTGTTCCTTGAGACCTTTGTACAAGCGATGCACGGAAACATAGGCCGATTTAAACTTGGGGAACATGTGTGGCCGAAGCGAATACAGCCATGTTACCACCATGAGGGGAAACACCATCTGACAACAAAGCCAGCACAGAGAAAGGCAGCCAAGAGGAAGAGGATAACAGAAACCAAGTCCTCGCCACATCCTTTAGCTTCCGGGCCAAGCTGCATCTGAAGCTCCGGTTACCTCAGTGTCACGTGGGCCAATACTATCCCATTTCCTGTAACCCAGTTGCGATTATGTTCTACCAGGAAAGAAAGGAGACCCAACATACGTGCATGAACTTAACATGAAGTGAGCTGCCCGACTCCACTGTTATATAGTTAAATATAAATCACACCGAAGGTGGGATGTGGTGCATTTTAACGTTTGGTGTGAAGAGGGGTGAGAGCCTCGCAAAATAAAAGCTTTAGCAAGGCCAAACTCTAAAGCCGGCGCCCTTGCTTCTGAGATTCAAGGCTCCCGGGGCAGATGCGTAAACTCCCCAGGGGACAGTGCGGCCAAGGAGCACTAGATTCAGACTCAGAAGCTGAATCAACTCTGACGCTTCCTGGTGTGGCTGCAGGTGAGCTAATTCCACTCTCTAAACCTCCGGTTCCTTGCCTTACCAAACAGGGACAGTGGCCCCTGCGTCATAGAAATGTTGTAAGGAATGCCGTTTCTAAGTGAGCCTGGCACACAGTAGGAACTTGCTGAATTATTTCTGAAGACCAGGTGGTTCGGACAGTCTGGCTTCTCTCCTTGGATCTGATCTAGACAAAAGGTGATGGGAGGCAGGCTTTGAATCTCCTCCCCGAGACAGCTGAATTGCTCAATGTGGAAGAGCGAGAAACACACCAAGTTGGAAGGTCTGAATTAGGAGCACTCGAGTTTCCAACTAACATCTCCAAATTTAGGCTGGGCCCACTCCTCGTTCTGGGCAGATGCCCAGCCAAGTTGGAAGCCCAGCGGTCTGGCTGTGCGTGGAGACTGAGGTGCGAGTTCCAGCCTTTTGTTTGAAGTGGAAAACGGGCCGGAGCTTCCAGGAACGTTCACCTTTGAGCAGAGGGCAAACTTGGGCTCTGCAGACAAAGTGCTGAACTTTGCAGAAAGGGACAGGCAGGGTAAGAAAACATTGTCTGGAGGACGAGATCTTTCGAGGAGGCTGCAGAGCAAGCAGAGGTGGGGATGCAGAGAGAGTCTGGGAGACATATGCAGGACAGCATGGGCGAGGTGAGCAGTAAGAGAAAGCAGAGCATATGTGCAATGGAGGTAGACGGGAGTGGTCTCTGGGCTCCGGGTTCCCTATGGGATAATTCTGGGAACTACCTATTCAACCTGACTCCAGGTCCCTTGGCCGGTCTGGATGGAACAGTCAGTCAGAGCAAATGGAACAAAGGCCATACCATGCTGTTTCCCCACCCTAGAATACCTGCCTGGAAAACTGCTTTTATCCTTCAAGGCTCAGTTCAGTAGCCGCCTCCTCTGGGAAGCCTTCCCTGACTGCCATCTGTCTCCCTGGGTATTTCCTCCTCTTCCTCAAGATTTCATTCAAGAATCCAGCTTTACAGGGCTCACACACTCCATCTTCTGGACCCCCTTGGCACCCATTCCTCCTCTCGCCCCCCCCCAACAGAGCAGTTCTGTATCTGCCTGCCTCCCCATCAGCCCAAGTGTCAGGAGGTCGGGACTGCTCCTCAGGTGCTCTCAGGGCTCAGCACAGGGCTTCGCCAAAGACAGAGGTGCCCAGAGCATCTGCGGTTCAATGAATGCGAGTTCTGCTGGGATAGAAATGGTGGGGGTGACACAGGAAACGATTTTCCTCTAAAAGAAAACAGACTCGGCCTCTTGGGTCCCTTACTAATGTCTCGGAGACAGTCATGAGCTAGGAGAGGCCCCGCCTGGGGGTGTGCTAAGAAGGCAACAGAGCGAGCAGGCGGCTGGGGCTCTCTATCTGGCCCACTTGGTCTCCCTACTCATTCATTCAGCATTTATTAACAGCCAACCACAGGCCAGCCATTTCCACATCCATTATTTCATTTAATGCTCTTAACTCACCAGGGTAGACCCTACCTCACAGAAGAAAACACAGTTCAAAGAGGCAAAGGGCTTGTCCAAGGTCATGGAGCTTCTAAGTGGCAGAACGAGGATTTGAACCTGCATTGGCCACTGCAGCTCGCTTCTCCTCTGTCCAGTTCCAGACACACCCACAAGGAGAAAGAGTAAAGCAGAGTGGGCACTGCCCATCAAAACACCTCACCTCCCCAGGCCCACACGGCCACGTCAGCCGGAAGCAAGGTCTTGGATACACAAAGGCACACGCGTTCATACACGCCTAGGTTTACTAGAGGATTGGGAGCTGGGCCTTGAACTGAAATTCCCAACGCCCCAGAGCTCGGGAGCCCCTGGGAGGCGTCGTGGGGTCTATGGTGGTCACAAGTTCCCCACCAGGAACTCAGACACAGAGGAAAAGACGCCAGTGCAGGCCGCACCTGAGCTTGACCCTCACCCCTACTCCTGATGACCTCTGTGACCCTGCTGTCACCTGCAGAGATTTAAAAACACCTGTGGCTGGGACTAGCCCCTAGCAATGCAGACTCAAGGTTCAGGCAAGGCAGATCATCAGCATCTAGAGAGTAAGTGACTATCCCATCCCGGGCACTCAGTGATTTAGAATTGGATCATCTCTCCATCACCACTACCTCCTTCTTTCCAAACTAGAGTCCTGTTGCTTCTACTTGATGTGAAGACTGAATCCAGATGATGTCACTTGGCCCTGGATCCAGTCTTATGTGAAACCAGAGAGACCCCTGGCCATTTTTAGTTACATAGGCAAAAAAAAAGATACCTTCTTTGCTTAAGGCATTTTGAGTTGGGTTTCAGCTGCTTACAACCAAAGCAGTCTTCACAAAGGTGTGGTGGAGGGCAGGAAAACCCCGCCTGCCCTGAAAGGGTCTGGGGCCCTCTGCTGCCCCAGAGGACTCACCAGTGATCACACAATAGGCAGCAGGTGAGGAAAAACATCGATCTGGGCAGAGTCTCCAGAGATGGGGAAACAGTGCATAGGACACAGTGCTCCACACTCAACAACTATTAATGGGACGAAAGGCAGTAAGGCCTCCTGGGCCAGGTGGATGTCGGGCCTCCGAGCAGGCAGGGGCGCAGGGCACAGCTTTGGCACGTGGTTGGTCCGAGGCGACACAGGGAGTAGGTCTAGCCAAGGGCCTGGAGCACCTGCAAAGGCCCTGTTGAAGGAGTGTCATAATGATCAGCCTTCAAAGGGGAAAGGAACGGCCATTTAAGCGCCTCTACGTGCCAGCGCCACCATTCCCACTTTACAGGTGAGGACACTGAGGCGCAGCGAGATCAGGGCACTGACGCGTATAATTCTGGTTGTCAATCTTCAGAAAGCAAGAACCATATTTCTATTTCTTTGGTGTCGTTGCAGCCCTTTGGGCAGGCACACAGAGCCCAGATAAAAGGACCCAGAATCGGCCCTCAATGAGCTCCCACTAATTTAGGCCCAAAGACAGCTAGTGACGACCTAGGTAAGCAGACCAGCAACAGAGCTCTGTGTGAGGGGCTGGGGGCCACCAGGTGGGTGTACCCACTGAGGGCTCAGGGCGGCTGTTGAAGCGTGAACCAGGGGCAATGGACCAAGGACGGGCCGTCCTGGCAGAGGGTACAGCATACACAAAGCCTCCAGGGAGTGGAGGTTGGCAGTGCCATGTGTCTGTGGCATAAGGAAGGTGAGGGCAGGTGGCAGGGCCATGAGGCCAGGGAGTCCCTCAAGGCATGTGGCCTTTCCTGGGTCGGTGGTGAGGCCCCAGGGACTGGTTCTCAGCCAGGCTGAGGGTGGAGGCCAAAGGAGGCCTGATCACATTTGTGATTTAGAAAGCAGAGGGTGGGTGAGTGGGGGCGAGGCCTCAGGCTGGGAACTCATTCGGCCCGGAGGCAGCTGAGGCAACAGTCCCCGAAGGCATGAGGCCAGAACAGAGGCAGGACTTTGGGATGAAGGGTAGTCCAGGGCCTAGGGCCTGACTGCCCAGGGAGTCTGCTGGAGAACAGCAACCCAACCACCTACGGCTTCCAACTGCAGGAGTCAGAGAAGGCGAGGGGCGCTGGGCAGGCAAGGGCCAACCAGGGGACCTGCCCTGAGCAAGGTGGGACAGGTGGATCTGGGGCTGCCCTCGGAGGCCCCCAGGCCAGCCCAGAAGGCAGAAGCCGGGACGGGGTGATGGGGGGAGCTGCACCGAGGGGGCGGGCCTCCCTGGGCTGTGCCTCACTGCGCCTTGCCGCCAGCTGAACCGTCCCCAATATTAATGACGGGAGAGAGGGCGAGGGGGCAGACATCGGAGCCGGCTCCTGTGGAAGCAGTGACTCAGCGGCCAGCCGGCGGGCTCGGGGCGGCCGGCGGCGGGAGCGGCCCGAGGGGACGGGGCTGCTCTTTTGACCCCAGGACGGCCCTCCTGGGGTCAAGATGCCGGGAACCGCACAGACGGGAAGGAGGGGCGCGCAGGCACTGGGCACAGCGGGCTGCCGCGCGCCCCTCCTTTAATGGGGGGGGTGGGGGAGGGAAGGCCAAGCCTACAACGGCGAGCAGGTTGGGCCTGGGAGGCGGCCCAGCCGGGCAGGAGAACAAAGTGCCTGACGCGGGGCGGCCGCGCCACCACAGGAAACGCACGGCCAGGCCAGGGGACCCGCGCCCGCCCGCCTGCCCGCCGCCGCCCCTGCCCCAGACCCCTCGCCGGCTGCGGAAAGTGAATCACTAATTAAAACCACTCGTCATCCTGCTATGCGATTACTATTATTTTGCTCTTTTAGAAGCTGCCGTTGGTGTGGGCAGCGTGACTGGAATCTTGGCGTTCCAAACTGGGCTTTGTATCCCGCCCAGCTCCAGCGTGGGACCTGGGACCAGGGCCGCGGAGTGGCCGCGCCTCAGTGTCCACATCTGTGAAATGGGCATGGTCATGGTGTCCACCTCCTGGGACGATTTGGGAGCATTTTTGCTCAGTGGCTGGCAGAAAGTAGGTGCTCAGTGAACAGAGGCTAGGGGTCCCCTTATTAATAAGCAACAATACTCTGGTTCAGGTCTCTGGCCTGTCACACTCTCCCCAGCCACTGGGGTATGGCAGAGGGGAAGAGGGATAAGAGTGGGGGCATCAGGAAATCAAAAACAAGGCTTAAACAAGACTGGGGGCATTCCCCGCCCCCAACAAGGTATAATAATGTAAATGACCAGCCGGGCCCTTACCCCCAAGCCCGAGGCCAACCTCCTGGAATCAGGGTCTACTCTTCACCCCACACCCGCTCCACCTGTTCAGCACAGCCCCCCGCCCCACTATCCAAGTTGGACATGGGGGTGAGGAGGGGCCCTGCAGAGAGAAGGGGACGCAGGCGTGATCCAACACAGAGCTCCTGCCAGTAACTGGAGCACCAGAGGAAGCGACTGCGTGAACTCACCAATAGGCACACCCAGGAAAGGGGGGGTGCGCACTGAGAAGCAGCCTCAGTGGAGGCTCAGAGCCCCTGGCACGTGGGTCCACCCCACCGCACCCCCACCCCTGCCCTAATTTGTTACATGCAGCTCTCTCGCCCATTCCAAAGTAATAAAATCTTCCTGAAATGCTAGAACCGTGAGGCCCGGCGCTGACGAGCCCGCCAGGTTCTGGAGGCTCTGCCGCTCACACTGAAAACGCCTGGCGATTATTAAAACCCTGCTGCAGCCCAGCCCTGGGCCTGCTGCTTCCCTTTTCTCAGACATCAGGTACACGCAGGCCAGGAGCCCCAGGGCCCCCCGAGGGGTGTCCCAC
Source organism: Hipposideros armiger (assembly GCF_001890085.2). Classification (NCBI taxonomy): domain Eukaryota; kingdom Metazoa; phylum Chordata; class Mammalia; order Chiroptera; family Hipposideridae; genus Hipposideros; species Hipposideros armiger. The sequence goes on along the minus strand of NW_017731375.1, from coordinate 5,057,167 downwards.
CACTGAGTCGCCAGAGCTGTACATCCACTGGGATAGATCAGGGCCCTGCATTCTCCCCAAAGTCGCAGCCTTGGTTACCTCGGCCTGGTGGGAGCGGGAGCAGAGACAGAGAAGAAGGGGGCAAAAGGAAGAGATGACAGTGGGGACATGGACACACACACACACACACACACACACACACACACACACACACACTCCGCAGGCCTGTTTTCCATTTGGGGCTGACAAGGCTTTGGGTACACTGTTCCAGCTCCCCAGAGCTGCCAGGAGGGACCCGCCCAAGTTCCCCGGAATCCAGAACATCACTCACCTTCCCCACGAGCTTGCCTTTCCGGTTCATGCACAGGTAGAATTCTGTCTCCTTCCCCTTGATCCGGACTTGACTACCGAAGGTGTCTGTCTCCACTAGGAGCTGGGCTTCGAAAGGCAGAAAGAAGACAAGACATTCTTTTTTTTTACCAGGGCAAGGGCTTGACCTAAAGACTCGGCGACATGATTCCAGACCCTGTCCCTGGAGCCCCACTGCCCCAAAATCAGGCATGGGGGAGGCCTCTGCAGGTCCTATTAGAGTGCTCTGCCCCCCAGGCAGGGAGAGGAAAGCTGTTGCCACCTGTTCCCCACCCTAGGCCTCTCTGGACTCCACTTGGGACCCAGATGACGCCAGTCCGAGGAGAGTCCTGCCCCTTGTGGCTAAATAGCAGTGTGTCCCTCTCCTCACGTCATCACCCACCTTCCCCAGCCCCTTAGCTCCATTCCCCAAAGCAGGACAGACAGCCAGACAGATAACCTCAGAGAACTGACAGTCTCTGGAATAAGGGACAGAGACATATGCAGGTGAGGTCAGACAGACACATACATGCTCATGCACGCATGCAAACACACACACACACACACACACACACACACACACAGCCTGCCTTGGGGGACATCCACTTCCTCCAAAATTTAGGTCAGAGGCAAATGTTTGCAAACCCTGCTAATGCCCCCTCCCCGCAAAGGTGTGGACCTTTGCCACTTGAAGTGGGGAAGGCCCTGGGAGGGGAGGCTCAGGCCCCTGGGGAAGGTGGCCATCTTCAGGATATTTCACTTTCCTCAATCAAGGTCACCAAGGCTGAAAGGTATCTAACTCTCAGGATCCCGGAAGTCCCAGTAAGGACCCAATATCCCCTGGTCCCGGAGAGGAAAGCTCACACTAAACCATCCATCATCCCTCAGGATGGGGGTGTCTCGAGCTGATCTCCCAAAGCCCTGACTGAACAAAGACAGCACATGATCGAAGGTGACTGCCCTGGATTAGGCGTGCTGTGCCCAGACCCCTCCCTGTCCCTCTCCCAGTCCACATTCTCTCCCCCGTGGTACTGTGTGACTTCGGTAGGCCACGTGCCCTCTCTGAGCTCGCTCTGCTCTCTGGTCTTGAACCCCCACCCGGTCTACCCCGCTCCCCTCCCCTGCCTTCTCTGACTATGACCCCCCCCCATTCTCACCCGCCCATCCCTGACCCTTTGCTTCCCAGCACCTGCCCCTCCTTCCCCCACAAAATTTTAATTTCAGTGACAAGGGACTAGCTTCTCCATAACAAAAATCATAGCCCTAAATACAGTATCCTTGGAGCCACAAAGAGCGGACCTCAGTGCCCCTAAAATACACTAGGTATGATTTTAATAAAAAAAAATTTAAAATATATACCCTGGTGCCCTGCTGTGAAAATTAAAACCATCTGGAATGCAGGATTTCCAATAATTAATCTAGCCCTCCTTTGACACCACTACTAATTAAAATATGATACCCCACCTTTCCAAGGAAAAAAAGAAGAATTTACATAAAATTTAAAGATCTAACAAGAATTCCGTAATTCTAGAAACGAGGGGGAGGGAACATTCTTCTCCCCACCTTCCCCCATCCCTAGTAAACACTGAGTCAAGAATATTAACCAACGCTGAGATGGGGGGTTACAAGCCCTCCCTCCTCCCTGCCCCCCTCAATTCAAACGCCTTAGAACTCTCCCTGGTAGCTCAGTCCCTGGGACCCCAGGGCCAAACACCCCAGCAGCTCTGGGATTCGTTCTCTGCCTCCCCTCACCGCCCAGGCCCCACTGGGATGGAAGGCCAGGAGCTTCTGAAGAAGGCAGCCTGTGGCAGGGAAAGCTAAGAGCTCTGGAGCACCCGGATCTGGGGCTGAACCCCTAGCCCCACTTGCTAACTGTATGACCTTGGACCTCAGTTTCCTCACCTGTAAAATGCGGGTCATCATCCATAAACTAATAGTTATTATTTTAAAAGTCAGATGTATGTAAAAGGGCAGAGGTGGAGCAGAACTTACCTCGCTCGCCGAGGCATGCCCGCTGACCTGAACTTCCTCAGCACCCTATACCTCAGAAAAGGCCTTGGCCTGGGACTTCTGGGGTCTGATGCCATTTCTGGCATTGCCACCCTGGGCTGTATGACCTCCACACCCCCCTGTGAGCCTCAGTTTCCTTACCTATGCAAGGGGGTGCGGGTGCAACCCTATTCTGATTCTAAGATTGGGGGCAGGGTCTAGGACAGGGATGGGAATGGGAGATTGTAGGAAGGAGGTGAGGCCACAGGCCTGGGGCCCAGGCAACCCCAAGTGACTCCAAGGAGGACACTGCTCTGTCTGCCCCTCTCCAGCACATGCCCAAGTCTCTGTCCTCAGAACAGCTCCTACTACGCACCTGATCTGGTTCCCATGTGAGCCCACTGAAGTCACACATCCCCACAGCCTTGGGTGTCTTTGTCCCCATTGCACAGTGTAGGAAAGTGAGGTTCAGAGAAGCAACATGGCAGGGGCGCCTGACATCAGGTCTGCCTGCTTCTTTCTGCTGGGGCCTGAGCTGCGGGGGAGGACCCCCAGCTCCAGGGAGACATGCCTCAGAGCACAACCCTGCACAACTCGTCAGCCACAGCCCACCTCAGGGAGCCCTGGCCTTGGCCTGAGCCATCCGAAGGGCCTGGGGCTGGCCTGCACCTCCACCCCCGCAAGCCTAGCCACCCCCACTCCAGCGTGGGGAAGGTCTGCGCCGGCTGCTGTGCAGGGGAGCCAGAAGTCTGCTCTCCCCCGACCGCAGCAAGCCATGGAGTGACCTAGACTCCGCTCAGTGCATGACATAATGAGGATGGAGCCGGGCCAGAATTATGTCAAGTCTTTGGGGAGTAATAGCAGCAGCAGTTCTCAGAAAGAGAGGGAAAGAGAGAGAAAGAGAGAGAGGGACAGAGAGAGACAGAGAGAGACAGAGAGGCCCCGCCCACCCAGACTCCCCCTGGAGCCTGCCTGGTCTCTGGCATCTTGCTGCCCCCACTCCATGACCCATCACCAAGATGTAGCTCAGAGCTGGACACCTCGTCCCTGCTCAGTTGTACTCTCGAGGCCTGTGCCAGGCCCGGCAGGAGGAGGTGATGGCATTATCACGCTCCACTCAGCAGACTTCCACCCCAACCTGGCGTCCCCCACTCCAGTCTTCACAATTCAACAGCCTCCTACCTTGGTCACTCTTGCCCCTCTACACATCAGCCAGAGAGATCCTTTAAAAACATAAAATGAATTACCTCTCTTCCCTGCTGAAAGCCTTCTAGGGGCCTCCAACCCACTAAAATTCCAGCCTTTTTATGGGGGCCTATAAGAGGCACGCGATCTGCTGCCTGCTGACCGTCCCCACCTCCCGCCCTCACCCACGGCTCTCCAGCCCACCAGCCTCCTTGCTGCTCCTCTCTTACACACCAAGTACACTCGTGCCGCAGGGCCTTTGCACTTGCCATTCCCTTTCCCTAGAGATTGCTTTGCCCAGAGCTTCCCCTAGTGGCCTCTTATCTCCTAGGTTGCCATTCAAATGTCACCTCCTCGGAGAAGCCCTTCCTGGCCACACTGTCCAATGCCACACCAGCCTCCCCCATCTAGCACTACCCATCCATCATCCCATGCTCCACTGTCCTCAGAGCTCTTCTCCAAACTGGCTTCTTTGCTGCCTATTTTATTGTCTGTCTCTATTCACCAGAAGTTAAGCCCCATGAGGCAGGGCCTGATCTGTCTTATTCACCGCTGGGATTTCCAGCACTAGCCCACACCTGACTCACCGTAAATGATCAATCGGTAAATTTTGCTAGCCTAAATGGCCTTGTTGGGGAGGTTTGAGTAATGCTACTTAAGACGTAAAGAAAGCAAGATTCCGGAATGTAAGGGGCTTGCCCAAAGGCACACAGTTGGTCAAAGCAGGGCAGAACTCTAAACCCAGTCTCTGATTCCACCATCAATGCCCTCAGCCACTCTGCTTCCCCTGGTGTCACTCCTGCCACTGTGTAGAGCTCTGAGCTCCCAGCCTCAGTCACACATTTTGACTCGCTGTGGCGCAAAGGGAAACGTCCTGTCCCTCTCTGGGCTGGGACTAGGAGGGCTCCAAGGCCTATTTCAGTTCTCCTCTAGGAAGTAAAAGTAACTTACGTTTATTTAGAGCCCATGATGAGCTGGGCTCTCTTCTAACTACCTTACATGCATTATCTCCCTTAATCCTTACCAATCCCATGAGGCCAGAACTATTATCATCCCCATTTTACAGGTGAGAAAACTGAGGCCCAAAGTCACACAGTGATGAAGTTAAGACTCATCATCGACACCATACCTGCCTAGGAAAGGCGGAGAGGACCTGTCCAAGGACAGTCTCCATCTCCCAACTGTTACACAGGAAACAAGCAGAGGTTTGCTCACAGGATAAATTGCATGACAGACTCCAAACTTCCTGGAGCTTCAACTTTCCTGTTTTAACATTCAGCATTTCCTCTGAGCTTTTAGAAGTCTTGGTCTTGGTCTGCCTACCCCACCCCTCCCTTCTCCCCTACACCAAGTCCTTTTCTGGGGAAATGAGTGAGCGAACACCAAAGGCAGGCAGGGAAGGTCTTTGCTTTGACTTGACTTTCTCGGGGCAGAGGTCGATGGGTGGAGAAGCCCACAGAGCCAAAGGTCGGGGCCCATCCCTCCCAGCTCCACATCCAAATGACCTTGATAGAGGACGGGGTCCCTAGGGTTGCTCTGAGGAAGATACCTTTGAGCTGATACTGGGAGATGGGAAGCCCTCAGGAGCACCCAAGGCTCAAACCACAGCCAGACAGAAACGGCTTCAGATCTGGTCAAGGGAAAGAAAGGCTATACGAGCCCGAGGAGGAGTGAGTGTAAAGTGGGGGACCCCACAACCCAGCTCCCACAGAGCCGGTCTCACCAGGCCCAGCACACAGCAGGAGCCCAGCACCTGCCTGTGGCTGAGGGCCAGGAACTCAAAGGACCCGGTTCCTTCTCTAGCATCCAGAGAGGAAAGCAGCAAAGGGAAAAGCGAGGGTGGAAGAAAAAGGAACTGGCAAGAAAGCCCCTTCTATAAAAAAATCTCATGCTATCTTTTTGTTTCCGCCTCTCTGTTTCTCTTAAATGCGTGGAGTAACAATGATCATTTTTAAAAATCACAGCTAATACTTATCTGAGCATTTACCCTCAGCCAGGCACTGTGCTCAAAGTCTGAACGTGGAATGTCTCACTAGCTCCTCACAACAACACTGTGAGGTAGGCACTATTGTGCCCATTTTACAGATGAAGAAACCAAGGCGCTGTGCAGTTAGGTTACTTGCCAGAATCACACAGTAGCGCCAGGATTTGAACACAGGCAGAGTAACTCCAGAGCTAGTCTGAGACAGACCAAGAGTCAGACAGAGGTAGGCAGGGTGGGACAGACATGTGGCAGGCCCGCGATGGCAGAAAACAGAGAAGTGACATTGACTGATGGATGGATTGGCTATTCCAGTGTGATTCCCTAACGGGGCCTCCCAGGGGGTGATCCAAGGCCTCACTTTGAAGACTTTGGTTTGAAGGGTAGGAAACCACAGGGAAAGATACAGAGAAGCAGCCAGACAGCCAGAGGGACACGTACAAAGAGACACACAGGGGACGGGACCCAGAGACAGGAAGCTGAGAACGAAAGCTGAAGAATGGGTTTTTTCCCCCATCCGCGGGGCAAACCCCCCAAGACCTGTGAGTGCTCTGGGGAAGCTAGGAGCCAGTGAGAGGCAGAGTCCCCCACACCTGAGCCCCGCGTGGGGTGGCCAGCAGCAGTGCTGACAGTGCTGCTGGCCACTGTCCAGCGAGTAAATGTCCCTCCACAAAGGCACTGGGAGGTCATACCGATTCAATACGCCCTTCATCCCCTCTGAAGGTGGACCAACCAGGTGGAGAGGGAGGGCGGGAGGTGGGGCTGTTTCAGCATCACCATGCACTCATGTTCTCTCTCTCTCTCTCTCTCTCTCCCTCTCTCTCTCTCTCTCTCTCTCACACACACACACACACACACACACACACACACACACGTTATGGCCTTTCTCCAAAACTGCCTGCAGTTCCCCTTCTCAAGTCCCCGAGGAGGTTGGCAGGCCACGTGGGCTTGCCGGAAAGGAAGAGGGGAAGAATCAATAGGATTGATCGGGTGCTATATTTAATCCTAGCTGTAGCTCTAGTGTGGCCACGTCTGCCGCAGAGTCAGTGAGGTGTGGGTGGCCACTCTTCACTGGGGACAGAAGTTGTGGGTCATGAGCACAGAGGCCAGGGGTTGAGACTGAGAAATAAATGTGCCTTCCCAGCTGGGAGAGCCCCTGGGGGACGCTGGGTCTGTTGCACAATAAGGGGCTGGCTGGCTGGGAGGGTGGAAGGGAAGACAGAGAGGAGGAGGGAGAGGAGGAGGGAGGGAGCCCTGTAGGACCCACAGTGCGCTGAGCACTTGCCCCAGGGGGTGCAATGCCGCCTGACCACACTCCCTGATGCGAACATGGGTCACTCATGCAACCTGAGTCACCCATGCGTCCTGGGTCACCCATGCGTCCTGGGTCACCCATGCGTCCTGGGTCACCTATGCGTCCTGGGTCATCTATGCATTCACTGGCTCAAAGCATACATTGAGCACTTGATTATGGTTGGCTCTGTGCACAGGAACACAGCAATGAACAAAACGAACAAAAGCCCCTACCCTCGAGGAGCCTGCATTATAGAACAGGAGAGACAGGAAGCAGATAACTAAACACATGATAGGATGTCAGAACAGCGGTGAATGCTGAGGAAGGGAAACACAGCTGTGAGGGGACAACTGAACAGAAGAGCTATCTGGAGAAGAGCATTCCCAGTGTGAGGGGACAGCTGGTGCAAGGGCCCTTCAGCGGGAACGCGCCTGGCGCGATCGGGGGACAGCAGGAAGGCCGCTGGCCTGGAGCAGCGTGAACAAGGGCAGGGCAGCGGAGTCTGAGGTTAAAGCAGCCGGCAGGGGCCAAGCCACCCCGACTTGGATGTCATTCTAAGCGACAGAAGCGCCTTTGGGAGCAGAGTGACGCAGTCTCACATTTGGGCTGCTTTATGGCGAATGGACTCTGGGGATCAGGCTCAGAGAGTAGGGTTCTCTGCTGCCTCAGCCACACCAGCCAGCCCCAAGGTGCCTGCTCCTTGCTCATGCTGCCCGCCAGCAGGTGCCAGAACGAGGGACCTGGAGACAAGAGGACTCCCACTCGCATCACTCGCTCAGGAGAAGCCCAGGCACACCCGCCATACTTTCCTGTGGGGGCCACATACGTTGGCCCCTGATTATGCTTTGAGATACCCCATTGTTATTTTAGTCATTCGTCCAGCAACCTTTAAGGCGGTGGTGGGGCTTGTACTGGACATGGGGACACACAGAAAGGTCACTGCTTTCATGCTCATATTCTTGGAGGGACAAGGCGGGGGGTGGGGGGTGGTCAGGAAGGCAGCCCAGCAGGGCAGACTGACTCCCCGTGACCCCTGACCCTGAGCAGCCAGCGGAGACACAGCTGGAATCACGGACTCACACACGCTGAGCTCTGAGAGTGCTAACTCCACACCCCGCACCCCACATGCCGGCCCCATTCATGGTAAAGAAACTCAGGCACGGGGAGAGAATGAAAATGGCCCACAGTCCCCAGGAAGTTAGGGGCCTACTAGGAAGGAGCGGGGCTCTGGCCAGGGAGCTCCTTGAGGGGTGGGACCGGGCGTGTCTTCCTCAGCGCTGTGCCCCCAGAGCTGAGTAACTCTGTGCCGAGTGAGCGAGGGACCCCAGCATGAACTAAGAGAAGACCAGGCCACACCCAACGAAAAGGCCCGAAGACTCTTCCTCACCTGGCCTGATACAGCAGCCAGAACATGGCCAGCCCGACCCTGCTTGCTTGGAATGGTGGAGAAGCCTCGTCTACCAGTAGCTGACATGACAGGGCCCACAGATAGGAGAGGGGTAGGGTCCCTTCTGGAAGACCCAGGAACCAGCTCCTGAGAAGGGGACAACTCCCCTCTGTCCCCATATGACAGTGACGCGTTCAGGTGGTTGTTACTACTATTCTTGTTTTAATAATCATAGCATCTTTGGCCTTAAGGGATTCTCTCATTTCAATGACCCCACTTCACAGAAGACGAAATGGGATAAGGCTAACTCAGGTCTGAGGGCTCTAGAGCTTGTAAGCGGCGGAGCTGAGATTCAAATCTCAACCAGCCCCTGAGCCTACATGCTCAACGCCTCGAAAAGGCCACCTCCCTGGCCAACACAGCCCTCCAGTGGCCTGTTCGGGGGCTGTCTGGGCACTGCCAGTCCTGGGAGTCAGCCTATTGCAAACCCGGTGTTTTTATATTTTCTTTCTTTTTAATCAAATCGAGGAGCCCTTTTTTCAAACGAAAGCAGGCAGGACTATGTAATCATAAGGCTTATAAAAGCGGAGTTGCCCCCCCACACCACCACCCCCAATGCCAGGGCCCCCACCCCTCCCTGAGTGCATGCTCAGCTGGCCCCAGGCTTCTAAGACAAGTGCTGTCACCCTCAGCACTGCTTCCTGCAGCCTGGAGGGGCTGCCACCTCCCGTCCTGGGCCTAAGGGCCTCAACCTCGGAGGCAGGTGGAGTGGGGCCTTCTCATCCTCCTTAGCAGATGAACACGGGCTTGCCCCAAGCTCTGAAGGCTGCTCAGTGGCCAAGCGGCCACTGGAACCCCGGCGTCCTGCCTCCTAGTCCAGTGTTGTTTCTTTGGGGTAGCAGCTGCCTGCAGGACAGAGGTGACCAGGACCAAGGGCTGGGAGGGGCGGGGCTGATGCAAGAATCCCAGGTGGCCAGGGTGGCCATGCCCCCTTTTCTCTGCCCCCTCTTCCCCCCCAGGTGTCCCACCACCTAAGCCCCAGCCCCCTGGCCAGCATACCGCTCCCTCCAGAGCCTAATCTGAAGCTAAGAAAGGCCCTCGTTCCTGGAGCAGCCCACCCTTAGGGCCCTCCGAGAGCTCCAGGAAAGCGTTAGGAGGCCACCAGGAGATCCTCGTGCACAACAGCCTGGTGTGGAAGCCCTGCTGACTGACGTCTAAGCAGATTTAAAGCAGGTTGAGAGCCTCTGGGCAGGGCAGCCAGACAAAGGTGGGCCTGCACCTCGTGCCCGCCCACAGGGCCTAGTGCCTCAGGATACCAGGGCATAGAAGATTCTCCGTGTTTTACAGACTTGAATCTGAGATTGCAAGTGTCTGTGGGGATTCCAGATTCCAGGCGTTTGTTTATACTTGGTGTTTGCTGAAGTTCCCAGACTGCACTCTGTATACGAATGCAAATCTCAGATGGCCTCACTCTACCAGCTCGACTGAGCCCTGAGGAGGGAGCGGGTTCTTGGACCCTCCTGAGCACCCTGACCAGGGACTTCTGGCCGCCCTTCCCCCACAGGCCACACAGGCCCCTAACGCAGCTTGGCCACATAAATCACCCTCCCAATAATATTTGTATTGATTATCTCGATTGGAAGCCTCAGTTGGCTCCATTGTCTCACTTGCTCTCCCAGGGCTCACAGATGGGGTCCTGTCCCCTGATCTGGGTTTCTAATGCGACATTTAAATGGAGCAGCCTCGGCACTAGCAAGGCCCCCATGCTGCCCTGGCTGTTGGGGGCACTGGAGGAGTGATAAACGTATTCCTTGAGAGAGAATTATTAAATCTAGAGCTCGTGGAGCTGGAGGAGAGGCCAAGATGGGCTAGTCCCTGGATACTATCATCAGGACCACCTGGGCGCCCAACAGGAAGGCAGGGCTCAGGCCCCACCCGGACCCACCTAAAAACATCGGAATTTTAACAAGCGCCCTTGGTGATCCCCACGCACGTTAGTGTTTAAGAAGCACTGCTCTAGTCTAACCCTGTATTGTCTGGGAGAGAAGCTGAGGCCCAGAGAAGGCAAGGCTTGCCTGAGGACACACAGCAGGTGAGAGCCCGAGTCCCTATCTCGCTCGGGCCGAGGAAGCAAGACGGCAAGTGGCTTCTAGAGTGAGGAGCCCGCCATTTGCCCGGGCTCCTCTCCCTCCCGAGACCCTGCCTCCTGTCTCAGGGTGTGGACAGATGGTTCAGACCAGAGTCTGACCCCCCTGTACGCTCTCAGCCTGGAGGGGCCAGCAAGAGGTACTCCCCAGGAGGGCACCTCCCTCCCATCCAGGCCAGCCAGCTGCCCCTTCCCTGGCAGCAACTGGACAGCAGATCCCAGGGAAAAGCACCACCTGGGTCTGCCCAGCACAGCCAGACGTCCGAGGGGGGGACACAGAGGGACAGAGGCCCCAGAGAGGCTGCCAGCAGAGGGCTGGGAGAGGTGGGATGAGGGGCAGAGAGCTGTGATCCAGGCAAGGAGGCAGAAAGGACAGAGATAGCGGGGAGCGGGGAGACAGAGAGAGACAGAAACAAAGCGGGGAGGATGAGAACCAGGAAGGAAGGAGGACAGAGAGACAGAGGCCCAGATGAAAGGAGAGGCAGCCAGACCGAGAAAGGAAGGCGGGAAAGATGGAAGAAGGGAAAGGGAGGCAGTCAAGAGCGATGGGGCAGGAGAAGGGAGGGCAGGCAGCTGGCCTGGGAAAGCGGGAGCCGGGGCGGCCCAGCCCTGCCCGGCCCGGCCCAGCCCCCAGTGACAGTGCAGCTGCCACACTCGGGCCCTACCATGAGGTCAGTCCTGCCCTGGGGCTGAGGGAAAATAAATGGTGTCCAAGATAAAAGGTCCAAGAAATTATTTGTCTTGTTGTCACGTCTTGACTGCAATGAGCAGGGGCCAGCGGGCAGGCGGGGCATCATCCCAGAAACGCCTAGGCTGGCAGGCTCACAGCGCACAGGCGGGCCCGGGCCCGAGCCGGGGCCACCCACAGCCCCAGCTGCCTCCAGCCGCCCTCCCCTGCCCCGGCTCAAGGCTGAGGCCTCAGATACCTCCCAGAACCTGGCCCGAGAAGGCAGGAATGATGGGGGCCTGGTCAGTATGTGCTCAGGCTCTCTCCCGAAATCCCCGCCAAGCTCTGGGAAGGCGAGTCCTATCTATTTGCTCACTACTCAGGGTCTTTGCAGGCTGGGGGTGTGAGGAGAGAAGTGATGGAGTGTATCACTCCTCCCAGCCCCTTTGCAGAGGCAGGTGATCTAGTTCCCAAACATCTCAGAGGAGGGGGCAATTCCAGGGTCAAGAGCAGGTCAAGGGGACCGTGGCCCAAGGTGCTGTCCCCATGCCTCACAGGTGCACAAGCTGAAGCCCCCAGTGTACACACACACGCGCGCACATGCACACATGAAAACACACTCACACCAGGCCAATTCCCACCACCACCACCACCACCACCACCATCCAAAAAGCGCTACCCAGAGGATCCCACCCCTCTGAGCGTCTGAACCTGGGTCTGGTGAAGGTATGCCATGGGGCACAGGCACCCGCTGTAGGCTGTCCCAAAGCAAGCCACTGACAGCCAGGACAACTGCCATTTATGGGGCACCACTTATCAGCAAAAGCCCTTTTGATTCGTGTTTCAGTCGATGCTCCCAACAAGGCTCTCAGGGAGGCACCACTGCATCCCCATTTCACGGAGGAGGAAACTGAGGCCCAGGAGTACGCGGACGGTGGGGGAGGGAGGGGCTGGCACCTACCATACTTGTCCCCGTCCTCGCCACGGGCACTGATCCTGCGGCCCAGGACCTGGATGTGCTTGCCGCTGGTCCGGCTGTAGAGCTGGTACAGCCGCAGCTGCTTACGGCTCACATCGTCCCGAGCCCGCGTCTGGTTCTCCACGTGGATGCGGAAGCTCACGTTGTCCTCGGCCGCCAGCACCTGCTCAGAGAATGGGGTGACAGTGAGCCCCCCTGAAAGTCCTGGGTCCTCGGAGGGCCAGAGCCACATTCCCAACAAAGATGCAGGGCCTCCTCTCTGCCGGCTCTGGGCCAGGCCTTACCACACACTCATAGCTGTCCCATTAACACCCCCATTTCACAGATGAAGCAACTGAGGCTCAGAGAGGTGAGGCAAGGTGCCCCAGGTGGCCCAGGCAGGAAACGACAAAGATAAGAATCAGGACATGGTCTATTTGACAACAAACTTGCTATGTTTCCACCACAGCCCCAAATTAAGGCGAACAGTGGACAGCAGAGTTTTTTTGTGTGACCTTGAGCACACGGTTTGCTCTGCCTCAGATTCCTTCCCAGTAAAATAGTAGAGCAGAGACCCTGCTCTGCCTACATCCCAGGGTGGCTATGAGGATAAAGTGAGCAAGTGGGGAGAAAAGTCCCCAAATTCATATGGAGATGGCAGTGGAATAGGGGAGGCTGTTTGAGTCCTTGGCGGGGAGGAGGAAGGCCTGGCAAGTCTCGCCCTGGAAACACATGGGCCAGAGTCTACTGTCACTTCTCCCCTGGGAGCTGATGCTTGGGGTGGGGTGGGGGGGTCCCCTCTCCATGCCCCAAGGGTCCTCATGCTGGCCCAAGCATTTGCCTACATCTCTGGCCCCTGTTGGAGAAGCCCTCACTTTGCTTCTCCCATCGAAATGTCTTGTATCCCTCAAGCTTTAGTTCATTCATGTCTGAGCACCTCATCTGGGACGGTAGCCTCTGGCTACCCCAACACGTATCTCTCCGTCTCCCTTCTCCGAGCACGGCCTCTCACCTGGACAACTCGCACCCACCTTCTCACTGGCCTCCCGTTTCCACTCCTGGCCCCCGGTTGTCTACCGTCCACCAAACCCAGTCACCTCGTGTGAGCCTCCCCTCTACACTCTCCAGGGCTTGCCGTCGTCACATTTAGATAAAGGTCCCCCCATCACAGCCTCAAGACCCTGCAGGGTGAGCCCCCAACTGCTTTTCCACCTTCATCCCTCCCACCAGGTACACTGGCTGCCTTATTATATCTCTGAGCATTTCAAACACAGAATGCACACCTGCCTCCGGGCCTTTGCACATGCTCTTTCCTCTGCTTCCATGCTCTTTCCCAGATTTTTACATTCTCTATTTTATTCGGGTCTCTGCTTAAGTGTCACATCCTGAGACAGGCCTTCCTTGACTACTTTTCGGAGGCAGGCCCCGCCTCTGTCACTTTCCATCTCTCAACCATGCTTTATTTTTCTTTCTAACATTTATCAACCTGGCTTTATCTGGTTTTTGTCTGTCTCCTTCTGGCTAGGCTGGCAGCACCGTGAAAGCTGGAGCTGTCTGTTTGTCATTTGCTGCTATGCCCCCTGCACGTAGCACAGTAGAAACACAAACATTTATTGAATGAATGAATGAATGAATAAACATAGAAAAGATCCAGTCATTCCATTTAGCATTAAATTAGGTTTTTCTGTGCCCTGCTAATTGTATGCTTGTCCCATCCCATCTTAACTAAAAAGCTAAACAATTCTTGAAGCCCAGACAGTGTCCTGAGTGGGATCCAC
>NW_017731375.1:5029596-5043400 GCF_001890085.2 Hipposideros armiger | reverse complement strand
CCATGTTTCCCTCAGGGCTACACCCCACGCCCAGCCCAGGGTCTCCGTCCCCCAGTTGACCTGCACCTGTCCTCCCACCCCAGCCTGGACCCCACAGGCACTTCAGCTGTGCCTTCCGGTTATATTTAACCTTCACTATCACCCTCAGGGTAGAAGCATTAACCCCCATTACAGATGAGGAAACTGAGGCTCCAAAGCTGAACTGACAAGGTCACAGAGCGGGCCAAGGCAGCCCAGGCCTTGTATCCCAAAGCCTGGCTTTGAGCTTCTCCCCACGCCCCTCCCCCGCTGGGCCCCACGTGCCCCACCAGGGCCCTCAGGAGCAGGACCCAGGTTCAAGTCCCAGGGTGTCGCGCCTTGGCTAAGGGACCCTGGACAAGTGACTCGCCTCTCTGGGCCTTGTTTCTGCCCCTATAAAATGAGAGTGATGCTAATGGCGTCTACCTCACCCGCTGCTGTGACTAAAGAAAGTCTTAAAACAGCACTGGCATAGGGTAAGTGTTCAGTAGGGGTAACTGCCGAGAGCACATCAGGCAGCCCTTGAAAAGGCTCTTGGGGAACCCCTGCAAACAGCAGCCTCTCTGCGGACACTGGCGATCACACTCCCTGTCCCGACAGACAGGGCACTTCTGTGGGGCAAATAACAGTTTGGGAAGATGCTGTTGCTTTTGATCTTCCCGACCACCCAGAAACATGGGCACGTTATCCCTGATAACAGACACAGAAACTGAGGCTCAGAAAAGCGAAGTCGTTTGCTCTGAGCCACACAGCCAGGTGAGGCGGGGCCTGGCCACTGGTCCACTGAGCATACACACCCTTCACGCCTAGCACCCTCGTGGCCAGCCCCCCGCACCCCCCTCCCTGTCCCCATTCACAAATAGGACCTGAAACCTGGGACCTACCTCATTTCACATCCTGATGCTCAGGAAGTGGGGAACCCCAGGGCCCCCTGAGGTCCGCCCCTAGTGGGCATGTGTCCTGAAGACCTCCCACACATGGCCCTCGACCTTCCTGGAATGACTTCCTGAGGTGGCCCGGCCCTGTCCCCTCCCCCAGGGGCAGGCCTCCAGCCTCCCTGCCTGCCCTCCAACTCTCCTCCTGCTCACAGGAGCCCTTATCGACCAGAGGTCAAACCAATCTCCTCACCCTGGGTCCCCGAGGGGAGCTGCCCTGCCCCCAAAAGCCAGCCTCCCATTAACGATTTTCTCCCTGGCGCAATGGACAGAGGCAGTGCGGTGACCCAGGGTCAGGGGGCTATCCGGTGGCCCTTTCCCAGGATGTAGGGGGGACAAGCCATCTTGTCCAGCTTCCAGCATTTAAACCACACTCTGTGGCCACGTCTGTCCCAAGGGAGGTAGAGCGGGTAGCCTCTGACACGGAAATAGAGTTCATCCTCCTGAAGAGCCAAGAGGCCCCTGGGCTTCCTGGGCAAGACCTCTGGGGGCTGCAGGCCTTTGCACAGGCCGGATCCTCTGCCCAGGGCACCATGCCCCCTCTGCCCGCCTGCCACCTGCCCTCAGGTGCCTCCTCTGGAAGTCCTTCCTGCTCCACACTGCCCCGGGCTGAGTCAGCGCCTGGGAACACTAACAATAATGGCTTACTGTCCCCAGAGTCCAGCTTGTCCGGCTCATCCCTGGATCTCCAGCTCTGTCCCCAGAAGGCAGCCAGCAAACGTTTGCTCAACGACTGTGGCCAAGACAAGGGAATCCTGGTGACCAAAATCAGCCCCAATGCTTCCTAACCAGAGTGCCCAAGAAAGGGACGGCAAGGGGTGTTTTTGAAGCTATCAATTGCTAAGTGTTCCTCTGTTCCAGGCACTCCCCTAAGAAGCCCCTAGACATGGTACCTGATTCCCTCAACCACCCATGGAGGCGGGCACCAGCGAGGGCCCATTGAACAGATGGGACCTCAAAGGCGCCTCTGAGCCAGGAGCTCCAGGCAAAGCGGCCGACTCAGGAACAGTCTCCCTCCGCCTTTCCTCCTAGCTGGGCAGCAGGTTACTGGCCTCCCTGCCTTAGAGGGGTGCCTGCCTGTCTTCCGGGCCTTTCTAGAACAGTCAGTGCTGCTCTCTGCTGGGGGAACATCCCTCCAGGTGCATCATCACCAGGGAATTGAAAGCTGCCCTGTGAGAAAAATCAAACTGCTGCAGCTCTCCTAAGGCGAGCAGGGTTGGCACACCCAGGACGTCTCCCTGGGCAGAGAAGACGCCTTCTGTCGCGCTGCCGTCTCCCCACCCCATACTCACAGATTATCTTTTGGGTCGAAGTAGGTTTTCCCACAGCAGGGTAGCTTCTGGTGGGGTCCCCATGCAGCCTAAGACCCCAATTCCCCCCAGCCAGCCCCTTCCCTGCCCTGCGGCTCTGGTGGAGATATTTATTCCCTGATCTAGGAACTGCCCAGGGGCAGCAAGAGCCCTACAGGTTCAACTCTCCCCCAACTCCACCCCCAGGCCCAGGCAGGGACATGGTGCTGACTGGGACAGAGCCACTACCTTCCGCCCGCAGTCACATCCTCATCAGCGTGGCTCGCTAACGCGCTGGAGGACAGCAGCCGCCACTGCTCCCTCTGGCTGAAGATTTCAGCCTCACCTACCCACTCGTGGCTCTGAAGGCATGTCTGGGGGCTTCCTGTTTCTGCCTGGGCCACACTCCCACCTCCTGCTCTGCCACACCGCACGTCACCTACGTACACACACGACATAAACACACACCCACCGCACACCTCCAACAGCCCACTGGCTAGCGCTAACTCACCTCAGGCGCTTCCAGGTCAAATCACCAACTTCTTTGACTTCTGTAACCCTCAGTTTTCTCATTGGCAGAATGGGGATTACTTATAATATTCATCTCAGGAAAAGGTGGTACTTGTAACAATAGCCATGACTTTTTCCTTTCGTTTGGTTTTCTGAACAGCCACTACTGCCTGAGCACGTCCTCTGAGCTAAGAACTATTTATTGGGTTGTCGCAAAAGTCATGGCGTATTTTTTCTATGTTTTTTGTTGCAAAAACGCTTCATGACTTTTCCGACAACCCAATACTTTAGGTAAACGATCCTATGCGATCCCCGGAGTGGCCCTATGAGAGATAGTGTGATTATTGTCCCCATTTTACAGATGAGGTAACTGAGGCTCAGAGAGGTTACATCACTGGTCCAAAGTCAGAGCTCGTGAGAAAAAGGAATCAAGATTCAAATCCAGCTCGCTCCTCCGCATTCTAGAAGCCACGCTCTCGACCACTCCCTTGCTCCTTCTTTCCTTCACCCACCGCCTTTCCCCACTCAGGACAGCAATTGGTTCTGGCCACACCCATGGCTGGGGCAGGGACTGGGGCAGAGGTATCCAACATGACCCGCGAAGGCCTGTAGCGCACTCCCGCCTCCCCGGAGAGGAGGGTGGGGTCAGACTGCCCCCTCCGGCCCAGGTCTCCATCCTTGAGGCCTGCCCCTGTCCCCAGGCAGCCTGCCCAGAAAGGGAGGGTCTTCCTGGTCCCAGGAAGGGTAACCCACAGACTTCCGGCCACATTCCACCACACCACCTCCGGCGGCAGCGGCACTGGGCCAGCCATGCGAGGCCTTTCAGAGCATCTCCAAATTCTGGGTTAGAGCCTGAGACCTGCACCCCGTGCTCCAAGAGTGGTCCCTAACAGTCAGCCCCGCTCTCCACCCCGAAATGCAGCTCCCCAAACGCTTCCTCGAGAGCGAGCGGCCTGGAAGCTGGCCCAGGAGTTGCTGCCAGCTGCAGGGCTCTGTGGATTATTATCGCTGAGAGTGAGACTGACGTTGGCTCCCACTTAGTGGGCATTTGCTGAGCGCCAGGCCCCAGCTAAGCACTTTCCAGGCACCGTCTCCTTCCTCCTCACAGGACCTGGGCAGGTCTGACGATTACCATCCCTGGGACAAAGGGAGACAGAGAGGCCAAGGGGCTCACCCAAGCTGTACAGAAAGTGACAGAGCCAAGGTCCGAACCCACCCACATCTGGCTCTCGAGCCTGTGAGTTTCCCCTGGCTGGCACCTTGGACAGGAAGGCGAGAAGGCCAGGCCCACCCCTGACGCAGCTTGGTGCAGACTGACACTCCCACCCACAGCTCAACCCCAGGCTTCTCCCTTCTCTCCGGTCACACTCCTCACACCCAACCAGGAGGACAGAGTAAGGCTGCAAAGGGCCCTTCCCCACCCCCAGCCTATCCATTAAGCTCCTAGTGTTATCAATGTATTGATTGGCAGGGCTGAGCCAACAGCATGGGGCGGGGGGTGCTACCACCCAAGGCGGCTGACCGGAGTTCCCTCTCTCCATACATCAGCCTTCTCCATACAGATCGTCAATATGGGTGCCACTGGCGGTCAACCCTGGAGCCAGCCTGGGGGAGGGCGCTGGACCACTAAACACTCATGCTCCCTTCTTTCTTCCCTTTTCTCGCCCCCCCCCCCGTTTCAATTCCCTCTCCCTTAAAGCCCTTGTGTGGGGAGAGTGGTCATGCACGCCTGAGAGGTAAACATCAAGCCCTTTATTTTCGGCATTCAATGCCCATCACGGCCTATTCCATCACCCCATTCCTGAACCTGGTGCTCCAGATGCCCCAACTGGCTCGAAGTGCCCTGAGCACATAGGGATGGTCCCTGCTCCATGTAGAGATGTTCTGAGTGCCTGCAATGGCTGTTACACACGCACTCACTCACACTCAATGTCTTCACTCCGCTTGCTCCTATTTCAAGGTTCAAATGGGGCACCTTCCCTGGCCAGATCCTCTCGTCCGAGTCTGGTTTTGGGGCCCTTCATCAGAGTACACACGGCGCCCTCGATTCAGAAGGGTGGTGACAGGTCTTGGAGCCCCTGTGCCCCTCACCTGGCCCCAGGAGGGGAAGGTATTCTATCCAGGTGCCCAGCCCCCAGAGAGGCTGCTTCTCTCCCCTCCACACACTGACCCAACACTCATCCTGCTGCCAGGTCTGTGCCAGGCGCCGTGGGGCCCGTGGGATGTGGCAGGCCTCCCGGGACTTCCAGAAACCAGGAGCTGGCAGACAAGCAAGCCTCCAGGTATAGCCGAGTCCTACCGTTAACTACAGCTCGCATTTACTTAACACTCATAATGAGCCGGGCGCTGTGCCCAGTCTTCCCTCAGGTGACCACAATCCACCCGTACAGCAACCCCAAGAGGGAGGTTCTCTCCAGATGCCCATACGAGAGATGAGCCGCAGGAGGCCGAGCAATTTGCTCAACACAAGTCTACCAAGCATCCATGCGGGTGTGACCAGGGGACTGGGTCCAGAATCTGAGCTCCTGTGTGTCCCTGTGAGCCCCAGCAGGGAATGCCCTGGGTCACAGGCGAGTGACCAAGTGCTAAGTGGTTCCAAGGCGGAGGTCAGGGATGGGAGGGAGGGGGCGGGGAAGGGTGATGAATCAAGTTGCCCAAAGTGTCAGCCATCCCTTCCCAGGGAACACTTTGAGGACAACACTGAAGCTTTGGATGACTTCTTATTCCCCCTCAAAACCCAGTCTAGGGCCAGCCATGCAGCAGGCATCTCACAGATGTGTGCTGAATGCTAATGAGAAAAAGCACCATAATTGAGTACCTACTGCATAGCTGTCTAAGACATGGCTTCAGTTCCTCCTCCCAATAGGGAGGAGAGTGGTAGTTTTATAGCAGGCCTATTTCCCACATGATAAGGAGGCAGAAACTCAGAGAGGTTAAGGATCTTGCCTAAGGCCACACAGCCTCCAAGTGGTACAGTGAGGATTCAATCCAGACCTAAATCCAAAGCCTCAGACTGCAGGCCTGATGCCACTGACACAGGAGCACGTCCTTCCTAGCTTTCTTCAGCCCTGCAGCATGTTATAAGCCTAACATATAACCAGCTGCGCAATTACTGCCACGCAGTCATTTACTGACTGTCAGCCATGGTGCTAGCTACTCTGTGTGCATTGTCCCCTTCGGTCCTCACAACAACCCTTAAGAAGTAGGGCCCTTTCGTGATCCCATTTACAGACGGGGAAAACCAAAGTGCAGCAGGGTGAAGGTTAAGAAATCTGCTGAACAGCTGCTCAGCAGCACAGTCACGATTCAAACCTAGATCTCTCCTACGCCAAAGCCCACACATTCAAGCACAACAGAAGCCACCTAGCTCACCTCGCCGATGCCCAGGTGGGTAAACTGAGGCATGGAGAGGGCGAGCACCCAATGAGCCAGCATTCCAGGGATCCTGAGAGTCTTTCGGCTCTGTGGCCCATGGGAAGGTTGTCCTTGGCCTTGTCCTTGGCACAGCAGCATTTCAAATGGGCTTGAGGCCTTATGCCATTTCAGTGTCAGAGCACAAAGATACCCAAATATCTGCCAGCTCCTACCAGCAAGCCAGCCTAAAGCCCGAGGGGCCTACTTGCCCGCTGATACTCCAGAGCAAATGCCCATACTCAGGCCCAAAGTGCCCAGGATAGGCCTCAGCCTGAGGCGGTGGTCCTCCCGGCGCCCAGGCCACACTGGCAGGGCCCTTGGCGATGCCTTTCAGAGTGCTTCCCCACCATCCTGGTGAGCTGGGGAGCAGACCCCACCCAGCACAAAGAATGGGGCCCACAGAGGTTCGTCAGCGAGCCTTTGAGCTCAGAAAGAAAACAATCAATACCTCCCCTCTCCCGGTCACCAGGAGGTGGCAGTGCCCTGGGCGAGGGGAGCTCACCACACGGATGGGCTGGGGGCACAGGAGCCTTCCCAGAGTGAGAGGCGCAGACAGGGCTCGATCTGGAAGCACACACACGAGAGATCAGAGCCCCGGACTGTGCACTGCCCCTGCTCCACACCCTTAGGAAGTAGGGACTGTTCTCCTGGTTGTTTTCTTCTCATCTTACATGTGCAGAAGCTGAGACCCAGAGAGGTTAAGTAACTTGTCCAAGGTCACACAGCAAAGACTAGGCAGCGCAACCATTTGAACCAGGCTGACAGACTCCAGAGGAAGCCGGGGGCCTAGTGCTGCTCAACTGAGACCTGAAGCCAGCTCTTCCTCCTCTTACAAAGCGGCCAAAGGCAGGTTATTTCATGCCTGTGAGCCTCACTGCCTTCATCTGCAGAATTCTCTAATTCCAGGCAGGTTGTGAGGCGTAGCCTAGAAGCTGTGAGAAAGTGCCTACCTGTCACATAGTGAGCACACAGTTCCTGGTTCCAGCTACTGGTATCATTGTTAGCCTGACATGCCTGCACCCTGGTTCCCACACCCACAACTTTTCTGCTAGAGGACAAGGTCTTGCTGAGGACAGGAAGTCTTCTCCCTGTCCCCTTCCACCTCCCACTGGGAACCCAGCATGCCTGCAGAGCTGCCCAGGGCAGAGTGGAGACAGCGCTGTGGCCCGGACACACTGCCCCAAGTCTGCTGACACTAGCCGTGGTGCCAGCTACAAGAAATTTTAGAAATGCACCTTCCTGTCTCAGAGCAGAACATTCCAGGAAGATCAGGGCCCGCAGACTGGAGTCAGGTGTCTGCAACCGCAGAGGTGCCAACCTGAGCTCTGAACATCCCCACAGGCATTCACCAGGGGGCTCTCACTGAGGACCCACCAGCATTCTTTCTCAATAATCTCCATGTTCTTTCTGAAAAAGTCTGCCTGGTGTGGTGGGAAAAAATACAAGATCTTGACTCCAGAGTCTTGAGTCAGCTGTGGCCTTGAACAAACCCCTTCTCTGCTCTGTGCCTCAGTTTCTCCATCTGCGAAGTAGGACTATGAACCCCTTCTACTTCAGGAGGAAGAATGGTAGGGAGAATGCAGTAAGCTCCTGATGCAAGCGCGGCTTTCAGATCCTTGCCAGCAGCGCTGTTTCCCCTGAGGCAGGTCCTTGGTTTCCTCCTGTGCTGGACTGAAGGACACACCCACCTCACTACACTTGACAGTCCGAGAGAGGAGGGGCAGGATAAAAGGGAGTCCTGCTCACCTGGCACTCTCCCGCTCTAGCTGGGGAGCTCCCCGAGGCCAGGGACTGACCAGTCTCTGCAGGGCCAGCAGGGAGCAGGCTCCCAGCAAGCAAGCATTTGTTGAATGAATACCTGACTGGATGGGCAGAGAGATGATGTCACTGCTTTCAGAAAGTAAAAGCACTACCCAATAGGACACGTTCCCACCCTCCTTATGACCTGGGGGAATCTGTCTCCAGCCTCCCCATCCTTGCCAGCTTGAAGAAAGGGTCTACACCTCATGCAGGAGGACAGGTGCCGGGGGTGGGGAGTGTCACGGCGACAGGGGTATGGAAGGGGACTTCCAAACGTGAACACATGGTGGGGTGAGAGGAAGTGGCGCTGCAGGAGGTTCCCCTGCCCTGGTCCCCCTCAGCCTGGCCTGTCTAGGGAAGGCCAGGACCTAGCGGAGCCTGGCGGCAGGAACAATGTCAGGCAGGTGCCGGCGGAGCTGTGTGAAAGGCCCAGCCCGGTGTCATTGTCAGCGCTCAGCCAAGTGCAGAAAAGCAATTTACTGGTCACGCCACTTGCTCCCCTTGGAAATTTTTTAAATTCTTCCGATTTGAGCTATCCACGGTGTCCCAAGTCGTGTGGAGAAGGGATTTTATTAAAATCCCAGCTCCCCGCTTACCAGGGTGGCCAGTGGGTGAAGCGGGTGAGGGCGGGGCTCACCACATGGGGGAGGGGAAACAGTGTCTGGCATTGACTGGGCTTGCGGAAATGGGGCTGGGGACTGGGGGCAGAGGCCCATGCTTGGTCTGGCGGCTGATGGATGGGAAGCGGGGAGGAGGCCAGAGCTCCGCTGCTAAGACTGGACTAGTCCCCCAAAACATGGAGGTCGGGGAAGGAGGGGCATAGGTGGACCCATTTCTTAGCAGAACAATGTGCCCTCCTGGGTGGGTGAGAATCTGCAAAACTTCTTGCACACCTATCATGTATCACCTCAGCCTCAGGGCTGCACACTTCACTAATGATGAAGCTAAGACTCACAGGGGTCTACAGATCAGGAAAGAAGGAACTGGAGTTCGGGCCCAGCCCCCTGGAGTGCAAAGCCCTGAGCACATCCCACTGTGCACGGGGGCCTCCCCTGGCCCTGCTCATGAAGGGAACTCTCACTACCACCCTCTAAGCTCCCCCAGCCCAGGGAGTAGCTGCTCTTCCAGGGTGTGCCCAACGCCACCTCTGCAAGGAGCAGACTTCAGGCCCCTGCAACTAATGCATGGGTCCCACCCGTCATCTCTACCTCTAATGGCCACTCTACCTTTGTCCCTAGCTTCAAGGGGAACGTGACTCTACTAACCTCGCCCATAACCACTGCGGTAGTGTTTATCTTTTTAGGAATCATAGGTGCCTTTGAACATCTGTGGGGAGCTGGGAACTCTCTCCCAGATAGACATAAGCATATTTGGGCACCATTTTGGTGTGATGTTTCGGGGGCCCTCCTCCCCCATGATCCCATCCTTAGATACTCTAAGAGCGTATGGGCTAAATGCCTCAGTCCTATGGCAGTTTTGGATGGGGAGAGGCTGCAAAGGAAGGGGGAGGTGGGAGAGGGGGCTCCCTCACCTGCTTGAAGCCCTAACCCAGATGGACCTAACCCAGACAGACCACCCGGTTTTTCCCCCAAGAGGCTGGCTCTAGGTCTCGCCAAGGAGGTAGAGGTGGGATGCAGAGGCCATGTTCCCAGAGAACACAAACACCACACAGCAACCCCTCCTGGGCCCCGCTTCAAGGCTCAAGCGTCAGTAGGCATCAAGAGGCTTGGGCAACAAAGTCTGCCACCATCTCATCACCTGGATGTCCATTCCATTGTGCCCACCCCCACCCCGGGCTCAGCACTCAGGAAAAGAGCTCTTGCTCAGGTCAGACAAGAAGATCTCCTGGAGTGACCCTGGGGACCTCTGCTTGGGGACTCAGCTGCAAACCAGGCAGTCCACGCCTGGCACTGGCCTCTCTCTCTCTGACACCAGCCATCCCCCACTCTCACCCCCGCCACCACACAGGGTCACATCTGCTTTGGCAAACAGCCAGTCTTAAGTTACTGACTCCAGTTGTATTGATTCAAGGAGTCACTGGGGATCCCAGCCTCGCGAACAGGGGGGAAGAACCCATCAGTCCATCCGTCCATCCGTCCATCCATCCTTCCAGCCCCCAGCCCCAACTAGCTGCCCCCAGCTCAATGCCTATCCTGATGGTAACAATCCTCTCCTAGCCATGGAAGGGGAGATAAGCAAACCCACCAGGGCCACCAAACACTACAAGAGGCTGCTGAGTGTCAACAGCACTCAACACACACAGCACTCCTTGTGCCCCCCCAGCGGGGAGAACCACCATTCTCCCTGCTCAAGGCTCTCTCCGAGCACCTCAGGCACCCAGCAGTCTAAGGCCTAAGCATCCTCTCTAAACTTGTGAGGACACCTGCCTTCAACCCGAGGGGGAAGTGGCAGATAATCTTTTTTGGCTCTAGTCCATCTCCTCCTATGCCCCTCCCTTGCAGCTCTAGGTGGGTGGGGGCTAGGGCAGCTGGCACTTCCTATTCCCGTTCCCTTTGCCCCCCCCCACACACACACACACACCACGCTGAGGCAGCCCTGGTCTGGTTCTAATCGGGGCTAAAGTCGGCTCCCTCTTTCCCTCTTCGCCCCACTCCCCCCTCCCTTTTTCCTTCATTTCCACGGCTTTGGAAGCCGGAGCGTTCCAACTGTCTGCGTGCCAAGACCTTCCCGAGTCTGAAAGCTGCTGAAGTAACAGATCAGATTTTAGCAAGTGCTTTCCAGGCTGAGCGCCAAGCCCTCTTCTGATTCACCGAGAGCGAGCGAGCGAGCGGGGAGCGAGGCGGGGAACCGGCCGAGGGCTGCACCACCTTGGGCGAGGGTGTGCCGAGCGCAGCCGGCTCGGGAGCGGCCTCGCGGGCCACAGCCCCGCAGCCCAGGCGCCCCGCTCCGCTCCGTCTTGCCCCAGCCTCCCCTAGTCCTACGTTTCTCCCCCTGTCTTTCTGAATGCTACAAACGCCTTTGAAACCTCAAAGTAATTTACAACTGAAGCTTTCTCCCTGGACTCAAAAATTCACTCGGTTGAAAGGAACCTTTTTGTTTGGAAGAGAGAGCGGAGATGTTAAGGGACGGTTGGCAGAGACAAGCCCTCGGTCCCAACTCCTCGCAGGCTGCGGGCAGGGGACTGGGGAGTCCAGCACATGGCAGGAGCTGAGCCCGCAGGCTCCGGGGATCTCCTCCCCGCTGAGGCTGACAGGGGCCGCGCCAGCCGGAGCCCTGCAGCACAGCCCCTTGCCCTTGGCCGGTCTGCCGCCGGCGCACGCGGAACCGCCCTTCCGCGCCCTGGGAACAGGTGCACTGGGCTCTGCGCCCGGGAGGGGTGGGGCCCCGGGAGGGGGCGCGGCCCGGGGGAGGGGGTCGACTTGCACCGCAGGCAGGGGCGGGGGTCGGTGAGAGGCAGGGGCCCACGTACCTGTACCTGGAAGCACAGCAGCAGGAAGTGTAAACACCTGCGGGAGAGAGATGGAGAGGTGGTCAGTGGGACTCGAGAGGAAGGCGCGCGGACAGACAGATACACAGCGGGGAAGTCAGACGGCGGGGCGGGCAGACAGAGCCACGGGCACACAGACTGGGACAGAGTGGCAGGGTGGGCAGCCCCGCGCGCGGGCGCTTACAGGCAAGTGCAGGCGGAGGGCGCTGAATACATCGCTGGGCGGGGGGGAGGCGGCGGCTCCTAGCCCAGCCTGCACATGTCCGCTCCGCGCGGCCGGGACCGGGCGCCTCCGCCGCCGCCGCCGCCGCCGCCGCCGCTGCTGCTGCTCCCTCCTCGCCGGCTGCTGCTGCTGCAGACTCTGCTGCTCCGGGGCGCTCCGCGGCGCGCCCTGCGGCATCAGCGCCCCGCGCGGCTCCTCCCGAGCGCTGCGCCCTCCGGGCTGGCGCGGGGGCTGCGGGGCGACCGCCGCTGTGCAGGAAGCTCCCGGCCGGTGCGGGGACGCTGGTTCACAGCCGGCCGGCCGGCCGTCCGGGCGTCCGCGGGAGGCTGGCTGACCGGCTCACTCTGGGGGCAGCATGCGCGATGGGGCTGAAAGCTGGGGCGCGCTCTCCGGCCGGGGCGCGGGGCTGCGCGGGGCCAGGGGTCAGCGCTCCGGGGCCGGGGCGCGCGGCTGCAGCACGAACGCGTCACGGCCGCTCCGTCTGGGCGCCCGCCGGCTCATGTCTCCTCCTCCGCGTCTCTCCGGCCGTGCGCATCGCCGCCTCCCACCACTGGCGGCGGCCGGGGCGTTTTCTACGCGCGGGCGGCGAGGGGGCGGGGGGCCGGGGGCGGGCCCGGGCCCGAGCCGGCACAATGAGGATGCGGGGCCCGGGGGCTCCCCCCTCGGGGCGCGGCCGGACGGGCGCTCAGCTCGCCTGGGTGCGCCGCGCCCACATCAAAGGCGGCCCTGCCTGCTTGCCTGCCTGCCGCGGCCTCTCCACTGCCTCCTCCTCCTTCTCCTGGCGGCTCCGTTTGGAGGGAGGCGCTCAGACTCTCAGCGACCGGACCGGCAGCTCGGAAGGGGCAGAGCCCGCAAAGCGGGAGCCGGTGAGCGCTGGAAGCCGTCGGAGCTCTGCGCCCGGGACCAATGACCCGCGCCGCGGCGTAAACGCCGCCCGAATTGGGCAGGCGGTGTCCCCGAGAACGCACTTACGTGTAGAACGTCCTCACTCGCCCACACTCGGTCCTAGCACTCACTCACACCCATCAGCGCGTGAGGGGGGGAGCGGGTCAGGACCAGCCCCCGGGGCGGCCCCACTTAAGGGGGGGAGTCACTCTTACCCGCCCTGTGAGTCCACGCAAGAGCGTGGCGTGTCCCAGCTGCCCTCTAGGACGGCTGGCCACACTAAGTGGTCCCCTTCCAATTTCTTCGTCCCTGCATGGATACAAGTGCTGAATACCTTGTGAGGCTGAGAGGGAGGGGTCTCCAGGGTGTCTCTTACTCCCGTCTCCCCGCCCTGGGGCTCCCGGGTCGGTTCTCTGGGT
Organism: Hipposideros armiger; assembly: GCF_001890085.2. Classification (NCBI taxonomy): domain Eukaryota; kingdom Metazoa; phylum Chordata; class Mammalia; order Chiroptera; family Hipposideridae; genus Hipposideros; species Hipposideros armiger. Next base: position 5,030,459 of record NW_017731375.1, on the reverse strand, counting down.
CCCAGTCGGGCTTTTCGGTAGGCGAGCCAGCTTTGGAAACGCATGGCTGCCACCTAGCGGCCCAGAGGCTTCGCTGCAACCCTAGCCCAGGAGGGCTACCGGCCCGGGAGGAGCTAGCAGGACTCTGGTCAGCGACCACTCTAGGCCCTTTTCCGGCCTCCTAGCTGAGAGTTGCTTCCCTTTGAATACTAAACAGTTTGACTCCTTCAACCAGGACCCCTCTGAGGACATCTCTTCTCACCGCCTCCGCCCCTTCAGAGGCATCACTCATATCCTTCCCACCAACCTCAAAATGTAGCTGTTCTTGTCACATGTTAACTGCCTCACTCTAGAGCCCACGACAGCAGGGCTCTGATGCTAACGGAAAAAGATCACAGGAGGAAACTGGAGAATAAACTCAAAAAGCAAAAGCTGGGAATCTGGACTACCGGGTTTAAAACCTCCTTGTGTCATTGGCTGTGGTTGATACACGTATTGCACTAGCCATCAAACAGTGCCATTTCCTAATTGAATATGTAATAGCAACAGTGGTCCCAAAGTATCAGGCTTCTCTGCAAGCTATTTTAAGTTCCCTTTCAAAGTTGAGGCTTAGATATAGCCTGTCTCGGCATTGGACGCGAATCCAGAAAACCTCAGAACTAGGTATCAAGTGATGGAGAAAGATGTGTGAAGTGCTGGGCTGAATTTGCTTAGACATTCTCAGAACGGGTCTTGCAGTTACTGGTAAATCCCAAGCTCTATAGAAACGAACCTGTGCGATGCAGTGACCAACCACACAGACCTGGACAGAAATGCTCCCTCTGGGGCCTGACTCATCTCCACCATCCTTGACCTCTGACAGAGCAGTCAAGAGGTGGTTTGGG
>NW_017731375.1:5017794-5029251 GCF_001890085.2 Hipposideros armiger | reverse complement strand
CACCAGATGTTGCTCTTCACCTTCTTGCATGGATTGTCTTTGTTAAGACACTCCAGGATTTTGCTTGTTGTACCTGGAGTGCTTTTCCATGCACACAACACAGATATTAGATATTAGAAATTACCGAAAAATCGGTACAGCGGTCTGGTAGGGTTAACTACATTCTAGCTAAAATGCTTGCAGCTTTTTCCAATGCTCAGATAAAGCATATTTGTCAATTTCACAAATAAGACTATCACTCAACTAAGACTGACCAAAATGTCAAGAGAACCAAGCATCGTCTCAGGTCAGAGGTCCTGGGTTTGAGTATTGCTTCCAACATTTCCTTATAAACTCCAACAAGTCTGAGACTGCTGCCTCATCTACAACTGTTATTGTGAGTTACTGAAGATCATTCAAGAGTCTGGCATATAATGAAGGCCCTAAAGGTGTTAGCTATTAATAATGCTAACTATGGTTTTCAGGTTTTCACATTTTCTTCCTAATTTCATCAAGTAGGGAGGCAAGATCATTCTGAATTTACAGTGGAAGGTGTTTAACCAGAATGGTTTTTTACTCCAAATCTGATTTTATCCTTCCTTTTTCCAGTAATTCACACCCCCAAACCGTTTTCACATACCTATTTTACACACGCATCTTTTCTTGTCTGAATTTGACACGTTCATATTGCACTTAGTAGTATGTGCCACTATTTGATATAGTCACTTCTCATCAATTCAATCACTATTTGAGAACCTAGTGTGTGTCAGGCCCTGGATGAAGACAAACAACGTCCCTGCTCTAAAAAAAGCACTTCACTTCTAGAGAAGATAGGCAATAAGCAGGTAAGCCGAGGTAAATTCTAGCTTATCGGTGCTTTGAAGGAAATAAATGGGCTAGAAAAGACCAATCTTAGTAATACTGAGGATAAAACCCAAACATGGGAGAGCCAGGTTTGCAAATCATGTTCCGAGCAGATGTGAAGTGCTTGCAAGTAGAAAAAGGCTAGGAGGCAGGATGTTAGCCAGGGGGCGTGGCAAGAGATGGCGTGAAGAAGGGCACATGCTTGGTCATCCCTTGTAGGACCTCACAGGCCAACAGGCAGGTAGCTGCTGGGACCTTTTTTAAGGTATTCCTTACAATTTTTAAATGAATCCGTTAAGTGTACTTAAGTTTGACGAATGTTTATGAAAACACCTTTCTCAGGCAACCTACCCACACCATTAATGGTCCCATCTTTGGCTCTAGATTCTAGTTTCACATAAATGGAACCGTCAAGTACGTGTAGCTCCTTTTCCACAGCATGTTTTTGAGATTCATCCTTGTCCCTTATTGCTTTTATTGGTAGTTGTTCCTTTATCATTGCCAAGTAGTACTCCAATGTAGCTATACCCATTTGTTTGACAATTTGCCTATCAAAGACTTTGAAACTAAGGGTGTCACAATAGTGTTTTTAAAAGCTCATGATGGGTGATAAGTACAGAATGAACTGGAATGGTGCCAAGTGGCAGTAAGGCCAGTGAAAGGGACAGTCCAGGTACAGGAACAAGTACGGTAGTTTGAGCTAGGTGGCTGTGTGCTCGTTTGGTGTTGCAGTCAGTCAGACCTGTCTTTAAAACCCAGTTCTGGGTTAGGCAACTGTCCATTTTCTGAGTCGATACACAGGTATAAAATCCCTGGTTGCCTTAGGGGCTTGGAGTATGTGTTGACTGCTAGCCCTGTGGAAAGCCAGTAGTTCAGGGCAGTTACCTGTTTTGCTTCCTAACCCTAAGCATTTAGAACTTTGGAAGACGGTATGTATTTAAATGTTTCGATTCCTCCTGCCTCGTTTTCAAGTGCAAGTAAACTAACAACCACAACCTGACACTTGTTTCCCACCTCTTTCCAATCTCAAGACTCGGGTCAGGTGGTGTGCTGAATACAAGTCTTTTCAAGATGAGAGAGTCTCCAGCCTGAGACAAACGCAGCCTCGTATCTCCAATAGGATCGAGAAGTTTTAATAAGAAAAGTAGACCCTTAGCCAGTGAGGCTCTAAAATTTTCTCAAAACCAGATCTTCGAATTTTCACAGCATTAAATCACAAAATCTCTGCTGCCAAGTTCATGAGTCGGGGAGCAAGCAGCTTTCTGATGAACTCCTGGCTAGAAGGTCTTCGACTTGCTAAAATCACTTTAGCCCTATTATCTCAAGCCGACCACTACCTTTGACCTCTACTCTGAATTAATAGGTTTATATATGTGACCCTCAAACATTTTTCTTGAATCTCAAAAACCCCCACACCCTAGACAAGTTTATCTCCCCTCATTAAGCCAGTTGTCAAAACCACCTAATAATTTCTGCAAGCTTTGTGACATACCACTATAAACCTCATTTAATTACTATCCATCATTATGCACATCCAGTTTAGACAGCCCCATCTGCTCTCCCCAAATGGCCTTACCCTGTTTTGTTCTCTGGTTGAGGCCATAGGGAACAGCTCTGTGTTCTCAACACGACTTAACCTTATACAATTATGTAGGACAACAAATGAAGCTTCCTTCAGTCAGCCAACAAGTGCACCTCTGCCCTCCACGTGTTCTTACAATTTCCCCCTTGCTTTTCCAAAGGGTCTGATCACCCAAGTCAGCTAAATTCCAGTATTAAATACGCTTTGCTCCCACCTAGACTGTGGTCTCTAAATACCATCCTTTTCGAAAAAGGAAAACAGCTGTTACAGAAATGGATCATTACAGGTCCAAGAAAGAAAATGAGCAAGATGAACCCATTAACAGTTTATCACATTAGAATACTAGACGACATCCGATTACTGGAGTTGGTGATGGTAGGAGCAAGCTTGAAGGGGATTGCAGCGGCCAGAAAGATAAAACAATGGATTGAAATACATAAAAACCTGAACTCGGTATACTTAAACTCAATTACTTTCAGAGATTGCTAGGACATGACATCATTCTGAAAATTCAGAAAACATTAAAAATATTTTTCAAAGTTAGGTACAAATGCAGGCAATAAAATGGGGATTTTACAGAAAAATGCCTGCAGAATAACAAATAGTATTGCTAAAGACGAAGCCATCAACATTCATGTTCAGCAGACTGGCTTAACGAAGGGAAATAGTTTATTCGATCAGCAAGTACTTTAAGGCAAACTGAAGACCCACATAAACCAAGTATTGGGTTGTTGGAAAAGTCATGATGTATTTTTTGCTTTTCGTTGCGAAAATGTGCCATGACTTTTCCGACAACCCAATAGTATTCCTTGGAAATGTACTATAAACTCCCAAATTTGAGAATAAACCAGCTTCACTTAAGCTTTCTGTACTATATAAATCAAGAGAGATTAGTACAAGAAACAAGGGAAAAGTAATTATGTTTTTGCCTTTTGGTCTTAGAATTCTAACATCAAAAATACTTTGATTAAAAACAAAAGCTTTTAGGGTTTTTTTTTTTCCATAACAGGTACCTTGATTAAACCTATATTGATCTAAGTATGGCCAACCTCATGCTTACAGTTTGCAGTGTACAAAGGGAAGTCAGTTTTTTAAAGAAATTTCCTAAGTCACAAGCCTAGTAGTTCAATGTTCAGATCACCATATTTACTTGGCTGGTGTCTAATAACTAGCACTTTTAATGACTCGAGAAACGGGGAAATCTTTCATTTCTACCCTTCCATAAAACAAGGCCTACCTGCAACTTTTTTCAAAGACAGACCTGATTAGCTTTTAATGAGCGTAAACAGGAGAACCAGGAAAGCCAATTGCTTTCCCTAAGAATGGTGAGAAGTCCTTTTGTGTTTCCTACGCCATAAGTGACCATCGACTAAACCAAAAGTAAGGTTTAACTTCTGCAAAGCCACCTCAAAAACTAAAAATTCCAGACCTCCATTGTGGGTAAGACATTATACTGCTAGCACACCTCTGCTTCTGAACGTAAGTAACGGGTACTAACAATTACCTACCAGACTCCGATATCACACACGGTAATGGGAAGCACATTACCCAGGGAAGGAATGACTCAACTTGAATGTCCTTCTCTGTGACTCTACCTGAACCCAGTAACTTTAATGTGTAGGTTGGCTGTTCAAGTGTTTTATTTGGGACTGTCCTATCAATTTAAACCAGATGATCTTTTAAACCTGAAGTCTATAAACGTCCTTTAAAATGGAAGTGCTCTTCAGTGAAACAAAGAACACTGTTGACCTTCTCCTGAGGCTCTATCTATTAAAATATAGGTATCAAGAAGCTATAAGGACAGGTTGTCTTGAGAGAGGAAACAGAATAATCAGTGAAGAAAACTACAACTTAAAGTAAATGACTAGAACAAGCACTTGATACCTGGAAACTGGGATTAGACAACGAAGTACTGCACCAACCTTTTCCCCACCCTCCAAAGCAAGGTTCCTCTGGAAAACTACCTCAGCGAATAAAAGGCTAACCTCTGTAGACCCCCATATCAAAATATCTGGAACTATAGCCTAAGTCCTAATCAATATAAAAGATAAATGGGCTGAGAGGGAGGTAAAAGAAAAATGAGTAAATGGTATGAATGAGAACAGTTTCTTTAGACTTTAGATTCTATATCCCCCAAAGAACTAGGGAAGAGCATCTGGAAATTAAAAAAATAAATCAACACAAATTTGAAGACAGAAAATAGTCTCTCCTAAAATTTAAAAAATGAGGAAAAGCATCCAAGAGAATCAAACATAAGAGTGAATGGGAATTTAGCAGGAGACTGAAATCTCCGAAGGAAATTGGGAAGAATTGGAGGAAGTCTCTGGAGAACAGACCCACAGTCCGCCCAGGGCCTAGAACACGACTGTAAGATAATTACAGAATCTCAGAACACCTGCAATAAAGCAATCTTAATTAGCTCTCAAAAACCTGGTTATACACAAAATACATGAAAATTGTAAAAGACTAGGCAAAAAGAAGTGGCATACTCAGAAATGCTGAGAAAAGATTCAAGTTTACAAGGCAGCACTGAATTTTATGTCAAAACTCAAACATTTTCAGACATACCAGGTCTCAGAAAATCCTTTGCCTGTTTTTAGAAAACAATCAGAGAAACTGCACCACAGCAAAAACAAAAGGAACTGGAATCCCCAACCATCATGTTACTGAAACGTGGTGAAACAGATCAGGAGTCCCAAGGATTAGCCTAGCCCCTGAATATCCTCATGTAACCACCATACGATACATTTTCTCCCAGGGATTTTTTTTTTTGGGGGGGGGAGGGGAGAACCACCAAATGGAGAAAATAGTTCTAGAAATCATTCTCTCTTCTGGTTGAGAAAGGATGCTGTTGCCGCTGCTGCTGCAGGCCGTTTAGCATGCCAGATTTTCTTTTGGGAGTGAGAAGGCTAGGATAGGAAGTCTCATGAAACATTTGGAAACACGTTTGCACGGTTGTAATTATTAATAACTATGATCAAAAAGGTATGAGCACTAAACCCTCACAATGAAAAATAGATGTTAACTCCAAGAAGCATAACTATTTGGAGGAGTAGGGCAGGGGCTGTTTCTCATGAGATTTTAGGATACCATTTGACACTTTTTAACTGTACATTTTTCACAAAGTATAAAGAGAGTAAATAATAGAAAAGAGAAACAGTACTACTTTATTAAAATACTGAGTTTATTTCACATGTATATTTTTGTCTCCCCACCATTTCCATTTGTCTGACCACCACTACTACTATGTCCTATCATAACATTCCATACATACTTAAAACCAAGCAAAGGGTGGAGTTCCATCCTTAAAAACTAAACAGGCATTTTGGACAACACATTCTTGGCAATGGAACCTGGACAACATTTATCAGACACGGTAGGGAAAGTTCTCACTCTGCATTATAAAAAGGACAGCCAGATATCAACTGTTACAGAAATGAAATAAGACGGAAAATTTTAACAAACTGTTTAAACTATTTTCTTAAAGAGACTTTCTCCACTGCCAGAGATCTTGAATAGCCTGGAAAAAAAAAAAGAAATGTGGTTAAAAAACCACAACACTTCACAGACACCAATAAATTAAACCACGTCTCTTTGTACAGTGCAACGTATCTATTTTTCATTCTACCACCAAAATAGGTTCACTCTAGATAATTAAGAACTGATTTCAAGGAAATTTATATTCAGACTTAAGTTTAAATACTTAAATTCAGACAAAAATATTTGTAAGCAAAGTCAACCATAGTAATATACATTTACCAGCTTAGACAGCTCTAGTTAAGGAAATCCAGGGAAAGATCAGTAGGCCAACTTGGCCTCAACGTCATCTGCTAAATTTAAGGCTGCCGTATTTAATAAATAAAAATACATAACACAGTTAAATATATTTATTTCTTAGCCTATGGATTATGTACAAAGGACACATACTAAAATATTATGTTTATCTGAAATTACATCTTTAAATGGGATCTCAACAGTTCCTTGTTTTGCAGAATCTTAAATTCCTTAGTGCGTTCCATTTACATTGTAACAGCTCCTAAAGTGGTCACATCTTACTTCATTTTGTCCAATCAACATTCATTAGCAAGGACATGCTCAGAGTTACATTTTGAGATTACACTGAACATGTCCTGCCATATTAGCTACTCAAGACGTGCTCTTATCTGGTTTGTTCAGCATTTAACACCATCACCTGTGACCTAACTTGCTTTCTCATTCTTTAAATCTAATGACTTAAAATGTCGTCTGAACAAAAGCACCACTGTGAATTTCTATGTGGTTCAACATGATACTACTTGTTCTCACGCTGGTATTTAGTAACATACATGTAAAAAGAATCAAATTCTTCAAATTTCAAATCAGTCAGATAAGTACAGTATTATCTATTTCAAGCTGGTATTTCTTTTCCTATTTGTAAATAATGTTCTTTTTTTAAAGGACAGTCCTTATGTTTTTGTCAACTCTTTAAGGATTAGGCAAGTTCCTTTAAAAAAGTTCTCAACCTGTGGGTCGCAACCCCTTTGGGGGTCGAATGACCCTTTCACAGGGGTCGCCTAAGACCATCGGAAAACAAAAAGATATTTACATTACGATTCATAACAGTAGCAAAATTACAGTTATAGAGTAGCAACGAAAATAATTTTATGGCTGGGGGTCACAACATGAGGAATTGTATTATGGGGTCACGGCATTAGGAAGGTTGAGAATCGCTGCTTTAAAAAATGAAGTACTTCAATGAGTTTTTATCTTAAAAATATGACACACCAACATCAAAAGAAACAGCAGAATAGCAAACATTTTCTATAGAATCATTCATGATTCGCTTCCACTTTTGAGTAAACAGTTTGCACCTTTACACATTAACCAAAATTTGTATCTACTGTAGTCTTCCCACAAAGAGCAGTATAATCTTTTTCCACTCTTAATTTGAGTTTCTGCAAAAATTTTCTATTTCTCAAGTCCATCTGGAAGGGATTTTACTAGCCAAATCCTCATAAGCAACTCTTTCACAAGAAAAACTGCACAAGCAATGGGAAACATTTTATAGTTATTACTTGCATCTGTAGCTATGCCATAAAAACGTGAGGCATTTAGTTTTGATAATCTCTGTAATAGTAAATTGAGCTGTTACATTTTTTATTGCTGCAGAAATTTCATCCTGGCACTTGATAATATACTTTCAGTTTTGGGAGTCAGAAAATACCTCTGTTGGCAGCGCAGTCATTTCAGCTGCAAGACTGATGTTATACTGTGGGGAAGGCCCTTACAACTTTGGCTGTTATTACTTTTATCTTCACCTGAATTTTTCTTAATCAAAAATTTTATTGTCACTTTCTTTGGTACTAGTTGAAAAAGGAATCATGCATCTCTGATGCTTATGTTTACCTGTTAGTTAGTACATGCTGGTTTATACATGACTTTCCATTTTTAACATTGAATTAATTGCATACTGTAGTTTCTAAAGGACTTTTGTTTAATAAATGTTTACTCAGAAAATTCACAGAATTTATACTTGCATTTTGGGACTGGGACACACACACACACACCCACCCACACCCAAAATAACCAAAAGAATAGAAAAAACTGAATTTTATCATCCTTGACCACCAGTATCTTAATCAAGGCTGAACCTGAAATCAACCCTAAACAGTGCTGACCCATTAAGCAGCGGTTCTCAACCTTCCTAATGCCGCGACCCCTTAATACAGTTCCTCATGTTGTGGTGACCCCAACCATAAAATTATTTTCATTGCTACTCTATAACTGTCATTTTGCTACTGTTATGAATCGTAATGTAAGTATCTTTTTGTTTTCCAATGGTCTTAGGCGACCCCTGTGAAAGGGTCGTTCGACCCTCAAAGGGGTCGCGACCCACAGGTTGAGAACCGCTGCCATTAAAGATTTCAAACCTGGGAAAATAGTGCTGCCGTTTAAATGATTCAAATAATCAATGCCATGGCAGAAAGATAGCTCTAATTGACAAATTTCTTAATTTACTTAAAAAAAGCAGACTACAGGAGACTTGGATAAACAATGAAACCACAGGATATGTCCTATATACACACAACGCCTAACAACCCTATGTAACTGCTCTTACGTTTTCATTTACAGTCTGTGAGTCAATAACTAAATAAATGCATCAATTTTCTATTCTAGACCTCCATGGTAAGAAATACAAAATCTAAGAGTTGACTCAGGCTAAAATATTGAGCATTAACTACAATTTGGCTTCTTGCTTCCAGATTTTACACTTTAGGTTGACTTTAGCAAAAATGTGCTTCCCATAAGACCTATGGAGAAAATGGTCTTCCTCGGCCAACTCACAAGAAAGCAAAAGACCAGACTGCCCCAAGCAGCCAAATGGAGCAGCAAGAAAAACCACAGCTCATTTTCTTAGCCAACATAATACCAAAAGTAAAACTGAGTTCAGTAACAAAGAGATAATTTACCAACTACATAAAAGCTGGGGAAAATGTACTAAAAAAACTTATCTTCTCCTCAGTCTCTACCAACTAAATTCTTAAGAGTTTCCATGTTTTTAATCTGAAGTATTGTCTGTGGTTAGGAACCTTTTAAAAGAAGCCAACCCTTAAGGAGACTAAAAGAATCATCATAATAAATCACAATAAAATATTTGGATTTGGTCATGTCTTGAGAAAACTCAGTTACCTCCTGGTCGGTCATCCGGAAGCAATTCTTCACATAATTGATGAACTTGGCTTCCACTTTGGGAAGAGAACCACCCTATTAAGACAAAAGCATTACGGGTTATGTAGAGAAACAGTATTTGTGAGTTATGAAACTCCTCGTATTTGCATGCTATTATGTCGATCCATCAACTCATTCCTTGTCTCTTCAATTCTTTAAAAATATTGGAAAATCCCTTTTAGGCCCAGAAAGTCCTATTATAATGGCAACTATCAGGACCTAGCACTCCCATACTGATGCACTCATATGTCAACTTGACTGTGTATTGTATTATCTAACAAGTTACCGCCACCCTCTACCACCCAGAACAAAATATACAACAAATGCACACCCCTTTTGAATACCATATGCATAAGTGACCAAAATTGTTAAAAGATCACTTTAATACATACAAAGAACCTAGGTCCAACACAATGCTAACCTGGAAGTCAATCCCGGGGGTGTATAAATGGGGGAAAAGTTAAAGGTACAACAACTTGCTGACCTCTAACGTTTGGTATATCCTTCAATTATGGACACGGAATAAAGTAGCACCAAATTATTTTCAAAGTATTACAAATTATTACAATTATGAAATGTTTATATTTACCACTACTTTGGAATTATTTAATGTACCAAGTATATTACTTTTGTTTCCTATTTTGAGAACTACATTTTAATTTTCCTTGTAACCCAAATCTTTTAAGCATTTTAAAAAGATCAAGAAGGCTCCAGGAATGCCTAAGGGACCCTGGTATGAAATAGGTTAGGGATCAGGTACAGTAGTCAATACTTAATTGTCTCTGTCATCTCGAAAACAAACTTCTCTATAATTTCCATTTTAAAATTATTGTCACATACATTCTTGATTCATTCAAATATTTATTGAGCAGCTAGGGAGATACAAGGGTGATTAAAACATGGTCAAAGAGGTTGAGGCAAATGCATGAGTAGAAAGCAAAGTATAAGGTTCACTGAATCACAGAAATCAACAGAAAGTGCTTTAGGAGATCAGAAGTGAGACTGCTTCCAGCCTGGAAGGGGGCATTGGTGGGTGGCAAATCAGGAAAGGGGATTGAGATTAAAATAGAAGACTTCAATCTGGATTGTTGATGATACTCAGTATGGACTATATTTGTCTCTCCTTTTCCTCTCTCCCCATCTTTGGGCTTAATTTACCAGTAGTGCCCAGGATTGTTCAATGCGCCTGCAAGGAGATAGGACCATATTAAAATGCGGGGGAGGGGTATCTAAAAGGTTATTTTAGCACTGTATGCAAGGGATAAAAATAAAGCAGCCGATACCAGGAAGGCTAAAAGGTTTACAGTAGTACAAAAGCAAAATCAAACAATGCATTTTGGTTCTAAAATGTTATTTTTCCAATTGACCCATCACGCACAGGGAAAGGAAATCTACTGAAGCCATGCAGAACCTAGGGAGCACAGGAAAATATGGGGAAAGGAGATAGCAATTTTTCCTTACCATCCTACATTTACTCAGTAATTGAGGTCTAAAAGTGTTATGCACAAAATTAAAACCTCTCCCAAATGTTTCAAGACATTTAAATCAATTATTTCATACTGTCCAAGTGCAGAAGTTCACCATAGTACCCTAGTCAAACAGCAGGATGAGAGCTAATCCTCTTCGCCCATGTTTCCACTATTTAAGACAAAAGGAACCTAAAATCCAGCCTATCAGTCACTCAAAACTTCAAGATACAACCAAATGTATTGACTGGAGACACCTTGGTATAATAAGGCAAATAGAAATGACTAAATTTGTTGGAAAATACTAACTAAAGTCAATCATGAGTATTTATTTTTTTAAACTAACACCAAGCAGCCAAAGACTTAAGTCTCTACTTTTCCAGCTGTTTGCAATTTTATGAAAGACTCATACGCCCTCTGCTGGTTCAGTAGCATCTTACAACCAGAAGATAAGGCAAAGGAAGTGTTCTCATTGATCTCATTTTAACATCTTCAGTCAGACTGTACCTTAAACCAACTTACTTGTCTTTCATAATGGAAAATAAAGCATATGTAACTTCAAATATGCAAAAAAATCACCATAGAGATTATAAATAAGTAATTTGTAATCCATTTTTGAAAAACATTTCGTACCACAAAAGGGGCGAGTATACTAAGGATAAAAAAAACGAGACAGCGCTGTTCCAATCCCCCAGAAAAGTATAATTTGAAGGAGGGGTAAATAAACCTATCTACTTTTTGAAAAAAAAAATAATTTTACTCACTTTTTCTATACTTGCTTGCATTTTTGCTTTAATGTCTTCTACAGAACTAGGCCCTTTCGGTGTTTTAGGAGTTTTTTCCTGTTTTTTGAACGAT
>NW_017731375.1:5010769-5015964 GCF_001890085.2 Hipposideros armiger | reverse complement strand
GTTTGCACTTCAGTGGGCCAAATCAAATCTGATATTGTTTTACCTTTTATTTGGTGTGTGGAAGGTGTGCGGAAGAGGGGGTAGTCTTATACGGCAAGTATATAACAAACTCTATTTTGAGTGGAAATGTTAGGGGGTCGTCTTATACGCCCAGTCGTCTTATACGCCGGCAAATACGGTATGCGATCACATCATTTCCTCCCCAAACCAGTTTTTGTTAAATACAAAACAAGTGAATAGCACTAAAAAATTCCCACCATTTGTTATTTCTGACAATCTTGTAAGCATTGTGTATCCAACTTACTTTCTTTATAGGAGCTTTTTCTTCAGCTTCCTCATCATCAAACTCATCATCATCATCACTACAAATGAAAAAAGCCATTATTACCGATTCAATGCACTCAAAGGGTCTTGAAGAGGTATTGCACATTCACGTCCACTGCACCATTATTCACAATTGCCAAGTGGAAGGCAACCCAAAATCCATCAACAGTTAAATGGCTAAAGAAAATTACATACATATAATGGAACACTCAATCTTAAAGAAATCCTGTCACATGCTGCACATGAATGAACCTTGAGAACATATGCTAAGTGAAACAAGGCAGTTACAAAAATACAAATACTGTATGATTCAACTTATATACCTAGAGTAATCAAACTCTTTATAGAAACCAAAAGTAGATTGGTGGTTGCCAGAAACTGGGGAGAAGTGAAAATGGGGAGTTTCTGTTCAATGTGTGTATTTTTCAGTATTACTAGATGAGTTTGTCATTTGTTACACAACAATGTAAATATGGTTAATACTACTGAATTGTACATTTAAAAAATGACTAAAATGTTAAATGTTATGTATTTTCCAGCTGAAAAAAATGGAAAAAAAATTGGGGATGGGGTAGTTGAACTTAAAAATAAAAAACATTCCATGTTCAGATATATTAAGGTGGCAACTCTCTCCAAATTTTAAACTACAGATTCAATGCAATCCTTAAAAGAATCCCCAGCTGGCTTCTCTGTAGAAATCAATCCTCAAATTAATATGGAAATTCAAGAAACCCAAAGTAACCAAAAAAGACCTTGAATAGGAACAAAGTTGGAGGATCCACACTTAGTGGGTTCTGAACAGGAATCTATAAAAAACTACAAAGCAACAGAAATCAAGTGTTTTTACTGGTTTAAGGATAGACACGTCAATAGACTGGAACTGAAGAGTCCAGAAATAAATCCACATATTTATGGTAATTATTTTCAACACGAGTGCCAAGACCATTCAAAGTGGAAATAAGTCTTTTAACAAATGATGGTGGGACAACTCGATATCTACATGCAAAGGAATAAAACTGGCCCTCTATCTCACACCATATACAGAAATTCAAAATGGATCAAAGATCTAAATGTAAGAGCTGAAACTATAAAACTTTTACAAGATTTGGCAATGGTTTCTTAGGTTTGACACCAAAAGTATAAGCAATAAAAGGACTGACTTCATGAAAATTCAAAGGACACCATCAAAAGAATGGAAAAGACAACCCACAGAATGGGAGAAGATATTTGCAAATCTTATCTGTTTCCAAAATATATAAAAATTTTCTTACAACGCAATACAAAGTACTGGTACATGCTACAACATGGATGAATCTTAAAAACATTGTGTAAAGTTAAAGAAACCAGTCACAAAAGAGCCCATACTATAGGATTCCATGTATATATAGGGAAATCTGGTTCACACTTTAATTACTTTAAAAACCTATATACTGGCCAAATTTTTCTTTTCCATACAACATAGCCTGTGTATAAAACAGGAGCAATTTCATTAAAGTGCAACCAAAAATACACTCCTCTTTTCAACACTGGAGTAAAATTTACTGTGTTAACTAGAGCAAGGATGTAGTTTACATAAAACCATATATAAATAATAATCCTTTAAGTGATTTTTAACAGTGATTTTGTCAATTTTGGCCTTACAACCCAATCTCTGCATGTGCCCCTCCATACTAGAAACAAGATGACAGTGATTTCTATAAAACCACTATCATAAGGTTTATTAGTATATTCACTAATAACGTAGGGGAAAAGGGTTTTTTACGGAGAGAGCAACATAGAATATTAATATTATAAATTTTAAAGTACAAAATTTAAATGGCCTTGCTTACATCAACAGGAAATTAACCAACCTCACACCATACTCTTTCCAGTCCCAAAACAGAATCCATCAACCTTTTATCCTGTGGGTTCCAAGTCTTCTGAGGCTAGGCTTAGAATTCCACATAACTTGATCAACTTACAAACCTTGAGCCACCTGCACCTCTTTACGTTTTCACTGCCACCTAACCAGTGGAATTTTTCTGTGGAATTTTTCTAAGACTTGTTACCCTTAAGGCATCCATTAACTAAATAAATGTCCCTACCTAGGCATATATGCGACTACCCTTTCTTCTCTTAAATGAAAACTTACTAATTTAAACCTTAATAGCATCTATACCTTTCATTCTTCACTCACTACCTACCTAACTTAAGAACATGGGAGACAAGACCACTATCTTGTTCTTTCATTATAACTATCTTGCATTGTGGTTACATTAGAAATTATCCCCATTTTAAAAACAGGAAATCTTCCAAAGCCCAAGCAGGATCAAGATACCAATCAGGTCCTACTCTAAAGCCTTCGCAGAAAGGACTGGTCTCCAAAGTCTCAGTGACTCTGTGCTATTAAACATTCACTTATAAACCTATGCAAAGGTTAACATGAAATCACCCAAGATTAAACTCAAGCCTAATTAAGCGTCATATACCATCCAGATTCTCATTTCTGTCCTAAGCCCATTTCCCATTCCTTTCTTGGCATCTATTTTTTAAATTCTTACTAATGGCAAATATTCTTAAAGTAATAAAAAAAATCAAACATGAAGTATACTGAGTTAGTAAGTTTAACACGCATTTTTTAAGCATAACTCTTTCAGCCTTTTCCTACTTTCTGCCTTTATTGTCACGCTCAAAGGTCTTTTTAAAGAACTACCACTTTGGCCAGTTGAGGTTACCGAAAACCTAACTTCCAGATATGATCATTAATCAGTGCATGATCTCTCAGTCTTTCTTAGATTTGAATATTTTCAATAACTATATATGGACCAACCTGGGAACTCAGGGACAAAGTTGACAGGCAATTAAAATTCAATGTATTAGATAAGTTATTGATACTGTCGCATAAAGACCAATTATGAATAGCATTTTATTCTGGTGTGCATTTAAATATTTACCATAGCCTGACCTAGTTTAATAAACACATTAAATCTTGTTTCCAACCAGATTTTAAATGTTCCATGAAAATCCTATTCCCTTTTAGAATCTTATTTTCTTAACAAGAACCAGAGAATGACGGGACCAAAATCCTTTGTGGGGAAAAAAAAAAAATTCCTTAAGCGACAACTTACAAAGTGAATGTAGCTAGAGCTCTTTAGATTCTCTTTCCACCCAACCCACTGATCATAAAATATATCAGACTTCTTAGCATACAGTAATGTGTCCACGATCATCTTCCTCAGTCAGGAAAAAGGCACCTGGTCAAACACATTTAGGAAATGCTACATACTCTATCCATCTGAAAATTTGCAATGTGCTATTCAGCATTTTAATGGCTCACAGTTCCAATAATGTCCTTTAACTAAGCTCATTCAGCTCGAACTGAAAATCAGTATTTACCGTTGCTTTAAAGCTATTACTTAGTTCCACAGGATGATTTTGGCAAATGATTTTCATAAAACTCCCCCCATACAACTATGTCATGTTTCTAAGCACATACTACTTACTCTTCATCATCATCCTCATCATCATCGTCGTCGTCATCTTCATCAGCAGAAAGTTTTACTTTTTTCTGTGGAACTTTGCTGCCACTTCCAGGGGCAGAACGCTTTCCAGATATACTCAGGAGTTTCACGTCCTCCTCCTCGTCATCTTCTGACTCTGCATCTTCTTCTACAGCTANCTTTTTCTATACTTGCTTGCATTTTTGCTTTAATGTCTTCTACAGAACTAGGCCCTTTCGGTGTTTTAGGAGTTTTTTCCTGTTTTTTGAACGATTCTTGACCCTGGGGAAAAAGTTAAATTTCAAAAGGTTGTAAGATACAGCTCTTAATTCAGACCAACTCTACTTAGCTTTTCTAAGTTATTCTTACAATCTTCCCTTGTAAGAATATACAACAGATAGACACCAAACATACACCAGAGCTGAGCTGCTATTATAAATAAATTCATGTCTGAACAATTATTTTGTTCTTCTAGTCATTTCTTAAGAAAAATATACGAATAGTTTGAGCCTGCCTTTATATTCAACACCAGGATGCCATCAAAAACAAAGCCAGAAGGCACATAAGAATGAAGAAAGAAAATCAATGCAGCTTGAAGCCTGGGCCCAACCCAGAGCATTTAAATGATAACCTCCAAGTCCAGGTATTGTGGTTCTTTTAATCTCCTTACTTATTCACAGCCAGAGTTGAGAAACTCTGCACTATGCAAGAAATACTCCTTTCACACAAGCATCAAGATTGTTTACAGCAGACACCTGTTTATATCATAGTAAAAGTATTTGTTGACTTTCTCCCTCACTAGAAAGCCAGCAGCTATAAATATGAAAATGACCATCAACAAGCACATTTTAGTTCTTTAAAGACACCAATTCCAGGTATTCTCCAAAGGCCTGTTATATTTCAGATAGACTGCATTCTTCCATAGTAGAAACTTCAACTTTTCTAACTAGTTCAATGAAACCAGTATTTATGTGTATGTTGCCACTTACTTTTGATCTTGGTGTTGATGGTTTTGAGTCTTTTCCATTCTGGTTTGATTTTTGTGCATTTTTGGCTGGAGTATCTCGAATAGACTGTAATTAGAAATTAATCTTAAACAACGCATAAAGACATCAGTGCAAATAAAAATGCCCCAAACCATGTAAGAAAAGCAGCCAGGCTAAGATGAACCAATTATATTGAAAAAAAAAAAAACTTGCAAAAGGACTAACAAAGAAGAAAGCTACACGAATAAAGAGAATAAATCATTCCCCGCTATTAGAAGTTTTCAAGACAGCCCTACTCATGACCAGTTTTAAGTACCGTATTTGCCGGTGTATAAGACGATTTTTTGGCCCTGAAAAATATGCCTCCAAGTGGGGGGTCGTCTTATACGCCAGGTACACTTCAGAT
>NW_017731375.1:4930302-5005824 GCF_001890085.2 Hipposideros armiger | reverse complement strand
GCCACTTCCAGGGGCAGAACGCTTTCCAGATATACTCAGGAGTTTCACGTCCTCCTCCTCGTCATCTTCTGACTCTGCATCTTCTTCTACAGCTAAAATAAAACTGGTTTTTAGCCACTAAAACTCAACCAAGCAGCAAGAACCCAGGAGAAAGGGCATTTATAGTATGATCTAACAGATTCTACTGAAAAGAAAAACAAGCAGCAAACAGGAATTTTGGAAGCTAACACTCACTACTAGATTTTAAAAGCAAAAAACCAGGCTTTCCCAGTTATAAATTACTATATTCCCATTTGAGCCTGTTATAAAGACAGACGTACTAGAACTGGAATTACCGTCATGTATAAGACACACCTTAATTTTGGGGCCCGAAATTTGAAGAAAAAAAAAAAGTATTACATAGTTATTGAACTCAAGTTTTATTCATCATAAAATTCATACACCTGCTCATCACTGTCAAAACTCCCAACCATTAGCTTGTCCTCATCTGTGTCTGATGACAAATCACTGTCATCATATATTGCCTCATCATCAGCAGGAAATGCAAATAAAAAACCCTACAACCACTGTATAAGACGCACCTAGTTTTTAGACCCCAAATTTTTCAAAAAAGGGTGCATCTTATACATGGGGAAATACGGTAAGTACACTTTACAAAATCGAAATTGGGAACAAGGTAGTTAACTGCATTAAAGAGATCAGTATAATAGATAACAATTACATACCTACTAAGTGCTGTCCACTAATATGCACAGGCCCTGAACCACACTTCAACCGTAAGACCACAGGTGGTGTTATTTCAAAGCCCCCAAGGGAAACCTAGAAAGGAGAAACTTTTAAATCACTAAATACTGTGAAAAAAATAAAAGGTTAAATGTTTGGTATAAAACCTGGTCATAACTTAAGTTTGCACAACAGGCATGATAGGCAAACCCATTAAGCCAAACAAACCAATGAACCCATTTTCCCACCATTTTGTTTCCCATAAACAAGCAGCAACCACCATGCTCATGAGTTGATCATTCAACCCCACAGCAAACAAGATAATGAAGCTGAGACCAAAGACCCAAACCAAATTCACACCCACCTTACTGCAAGATTTAGACCTTGACACAAAACCGAAATTGTAAGTGCCCTTACCGTTGGCTGTACAGACATTTTCAAAGTTGCCAGTGTTACTTTAATTGGACTGCCTTCATAATTCATGGCCTCCGCTTCAACAATGTGCAATTCATCCTTTGCACCAGCCCCTAAACTGACCTGTGAACAAATAGTACTTCAAATTAAGTTCCTGCTATTTTACAATCCCCTCTAAGTTCTTATGTTAAAAAAATAAAAAGCTATCAACTTTTCATTACCACTGATGGAAAACTAATTTGCATACAATGTTGTCTTCCAGTTTTAAGTGGTCTGCCAATCAATGTCTCTCACTGTCATCACCTAGCATTTACTGATAATCTAAAAGCTGAGTAGGAGGCTATAGGAAAGTCTCTGTAGGGACAAACAGATGTATCACACCATTCCAAAGGGCTTTATAATCGATTGACATATATAAATATGGGAAGCTGAATAGTGTGACTGGACTCATGTACATGACTGCCAAAGGAGTGGTCAAGATGCCAAGTTTTGTATCACAGGTATACAGAAAATCACGTCTACACAATACTCAGTTATAAAAATACTATTATAAAAATTAAGTATTAAACCACATGAATAGGAACTAAGAAGCTGAAACCAAAAAGGTTAAGCAATTTTGAAAAGTTTAAGTACCGTTCTTAAAGATAATTGATGCTCATTTTCATCATTATCCACTTTAAAGTGATAATCTTTGTCGGCCTTTAGTTCACAACCTGTAAATGAAGAAAAAAGCAACTATAACAAGGACAGAAATAACACTGAAACTTCAGTGTGGGTAACCAAAGATAATGGTTAATTTGTGAACTGATTTTTCACTATTGTAGCTACCAGAAGGCAAGGCATCGCTTCCTGGACTTCTTGAACAATTAAATGACATCCCTACAGGCCTTTGTAAATTCCACTTTCCCATTATACTATTTCATTCTCATCTACACCACTATTACCATTCTCAGGCAGAAACAGGGTCAAAGATTTGGTAGACCTGGAACTAAAACAAGTTATCTGAAACCAAACCTAATGTACAGTGTTGATAAAAAACCCCCACTGTTTAAAAAAAAGCTGAGATCTTCTACCTCAACTTCCAAGAAATACAACAAATTTAGGAAATGAGAATGATTACACAAATACCTACACGAACCGCTTGTATTTACAACAGAAAAACTACAAATGTAGAAAAGAACACTTGTTACATAGTCAACATTTCATCTTTGAAGAGAAACAATGTCCAATAAATTATGTTAAAAAATTGTTTAAGGCAATAGACATATCTTAAAGGTATTTCCCATAAAGGTTAACAAAAATATCAATATAAATTGATCAAAACCCCCCGTTATTCAAAATGACTATGAGTAAAAAGCCTTAACGTACAGTGCAAGTTATCTATTCCCATTCCCTGAACGGTTTTAAAGACCATCAAAAAAAAAGTTTTATTCATTAAAATGATTCCATTTAATTGCAATCTAATAGTTACGGGTCCATAGATGCTTCAATGTTATTGTCTCAATTAACAAAACCTCAAGATTGTTTATACAGACAAAATAGATTTGGGGCAGGACTTGCAGTTCACTTCAAAGCCTGACTGACCAAGAAACGGCTTCAACAAGTTTACAGATGCTTGAAACCCAAAGTGGGTATATATCTCCATGCCGTGGTGTGTGTGAGGGGGGACCCCAAAACCTTGGTCCACTATTACAGCAGCACCAAGTCTTACTGACCCAAACGGAATCTCAGCACGTTTCTCCATCTTTATGGGGGGGGGGGGGGGGACACTGCTCGATGCGGCACAGAAAGCTGCCTTCGCAGGCCTCCCTCCAAAAAAAAAGTAAGAGAAATCACGCATCAGGTACCAGCTCTGGAGGCAAGGATTTTGGTTGAGATCTGACCTCGACCTCCCAGCTCAACCTACGTTGTGAAGTCACTTTAGTTCTCTGAGCATCAGTGCCGCCATCTGCAGAGTGGGCTGCGTCCATCCCCAGCGGGGAGAGAGGAAGAGGGCTCTACATAAAGGAGAACTACCATCCGTGTTGTGAAGCCCTGAACAAAGGCCTCCAGGATCCTGGCGCCACCGGCCACTGCACCTAACAGTTCCCCGCCCAACAGTCCCCACGAAGCTCGAGCATCCCTGGCTAGGGGTGGGCTAGGTGACACCACCAGCGAGCGAGCCCCGGATGTAGCGCCCACACCCCCTCCTTCCCCCAAACACGTGGCAACCACGTGCTCGCGGCCTCCTCACGCCGGGCCGGGCCGCGCCTCCCCTCCCCCTGTAACCAGCCGAGGCACCCTGGCTGCCCGGCCTCGGAGCTCCCGAGGGCCGGAGAACGACGCCAGGCTCTCTCCATTCTCTCCCAGGAAGGGGGCCCACGCCTCACATTAGGAACCCTCACAACCTTCCGCACGCATCAGCCCGGGGCCCAGCACCCAAGACACTGGCCCGGAATCCGAAGCCTACGAGCTCACACAGCCGGAGCAAGAAGATAATGCCCCGAGTTCCGCCGGGTAACCCAGGCAACGCCGAACCCTCAGCGAGTCAGTTCCACGTTATCTCAGGCCCTGGGCCTCGGGCCGCTCACGCCTCGGGCCGCCCCTCCTCCCCATCGCTCCTTACGGCCGGCTCTCGCTCCTGGCTGTTCACCCCTCAGGCAGCAGGCCCCGGCAGCTCGCGTCCCGCTACCTCAGGCCTCCCGCCTGCCTCGCTTTCTTCGCCAGCCCAGGCCTCAGCGGGATTCCCGCCCCCCCACCGCAAAGCCACCAGGCCCTGCTCGGCCTTAGCTCCCCAACCCCCAAGTAGTTACCGAAAAGATAGTTCTGGGGCCTCAGGGGGCTCATGTCCATGTCCATCGAATCTTCCATGGGGTGGTGGCACACACTTGAGCGGGAGAGAAGACGGACGGAGGTAAACGACTGCTGCTCGGCAGCACAGACGCGCAGGACGGAATCGCACCAGGGAAAGGACGCGGGCTCCCTGCGCACATATATAGCACCCTGAAGATCTCGCGAGATCTCCAAAGTCCCGTCGCTGCGCGCGTGCTCAAGAGCCCCCCTTACGGTACGGTAGACCTCCCGCGCAAGCGCTCTTCAACCCCACTCTTTTCTACCTCGCCCCCCACCTCCTCCAGGTACTTCGCGGGCTCCCGCCGAGCACGCGCACTCGTACGCCAGCCCCACCCCTCCGCCGCCACTGCTGCCTGTGCGCACGCGTGCTTTCCGTGGTGACTCGCGCCCCCACCCCTTCTAAGCTTTCCCTGTTCGCTCCCGCTGTGGCGCGCGGGCCTGGAGCCAATAGCCTGCGCAGCCCACCCTGCAAAATGGCGACTGCATCTCTTAGCTGTGTTAGGAATGCAGGGCGAGCCGGCTTTAAGCCCGGGAGGAGCTACATTCACCCTTCTCCATCCCCTCATGCCCTGCAGGCCTCCAAACAGGCATAACCACTTCAGGATTTCTGACTTGCCTAAAGGCCTGGACTCGGAGTTCATTGTTCCCCAAACTTAAAAGTTGCAGGCGCCGGAGACAGACAGGACTACGGATTGTTCTTTGTTGGGGAGAAAAGCTGTAGCTGCTGGCCAGACTTTTTTTTCTGAGGAGTCATCTCCAAAGTTGAAATCTCTCACCTTGATGTCGGTTTTGGGGGCTGAAAGGGGACTCAGTCAGACTCTTCCATCAGAGCAGGAGGGCCGGCCGAGTGGCTCAGTTGGTTAAGAGTTGGCTTCAGAGCGCGAGCTCTGAGCAATGGGGCCACCGGTTCGATTCCCACATGGGCCAGTGATGCTGCGCCAGAGCTGAGCTGCCAACAGGTGGCAGGATGGCTCAGCTGGTGTAACAACAAGATTGCCTGTTGGATGGTGGGCTATGCCCTCCTGCAACTAAGACTGAACTCAGCACCTTGAGCTGAGCTGCCGCCCAGATGGCTCAGTGGATAGAGCATGCACTCTTAACAACAAGGCTGCTGGTTCGACTCCCACGTGGGATGGTGGCTATGCCCACCTGCAACTAAGACTGAACACAGCACCTTGAGCTTAGAGGCCACAAGCTGCCAACAGGCAGCCAGATGGCAACTGGCGCCCTCCATACGCAGATTGAAGAACAACAACTTGGCTGGTGCCCTTCCCCGGTTTCCCAACAAAAAATTAAAAAACTAAAAAAACAGGGCAGGAACCAGGCCTGGGTGATTTCTCCAGAGAGACAAGGACTTAAAAGGGCTGTATATCCACAGTACATATCCACGTAAGGTCCTGTGAGACAGATGTGACTATCCCCACTTTACAGACAGGAAAACAGGCTGAGAGAAGAAGCAAGGTGCCTACGCGGACAAAGTGATGAGATGGTTCTCTAGCTCCAAGTCCAATTTTGACATCCTTCTAAAAGAGCTCGGAGGGTTGTGTGTGGGCCCACTCTCTGAGGCAACGCAGTTCTTAATCTTTAACATTCCTAAGAATGGTCTTACCTGTAAAGAAAGCATATAACTTGTAAGAGATGCATAAACTTTAATTAGACTCTTTGGGCTTCAGCCTGGAAATTAGCATTCTAAACAAGATACGCCTTGACAAACTGAAGACACCCCACACACACACAGCCTCTGGACACTGGTGAGTTTTGAGCATCCCTCTAATTATCATTTTTACATCAACAGATCACACAATAAATTCCGTAAGTACTGTGGAGAATAAGAATAGTGACAACGGTGTCCCTACCCCCTTTTCTCCAAATATAATCTAGTTGGGAAGATAAACTATAATACACATGAACCAATTGTTAATTAATAGGATCAAAGCCCTAAATTTGGAGAAATCAATGCAACCAATATATGAACGGGGACAAGGTGTTTCCCACCCCCAAATGAAGAAGAGTCTTTACCAGCTTTGTTCTTGCATCTTTTGAGATACACAATATGACCAGTTGCTAGAGAAAATCCTGAGACTTGGAAAGCTCTCTCTCTAACAGAACCGAGGAAAGGAAGGGGAGGACTGTGGCTGAGAGAGGTTTAGAATTTAGAATGAGAAAGTCTGAAAAGGAGCTACAGGAGAGTGGAGGAGAAGGGGTTAATGTTCTTTGAGGCCATGCAAGGAAACATTGGAACTACTTTGTAATTCCTTTCTGAATTCTGGACCATGATGATTCAAATGCGCCTGTGAACCACATGGGAGCTGTAGTCGTGTTATATAAATAACATTTGTTGTTTTAATAGATTAAGCACCTAGTCTAGATATGACCTCATGGAATCGAGGGGTTAGAAAAAACCACTCCACTCTTCAGATTTACAAATGTAATGAATACTCATTACCTTTTTAATAAAATTATTTAGGCCTGCTCAAAGTGAAACAGTAAGAGTGCCCCTCTTTCCACATCCCCATCCCTATGCCCTAGGGGTAATCATTGTTAATAGTTGTGTGATTATCCTTCTAGACTGTATGTACATATATATATATATATATATAAGCAGACTGATACAGCATCTTTCTACGTATATCCTTATGGATGTCTAAAAGTCGTTTCATAAATATAGTCTAAGAAATGGACTTGCACAGTAAACAGACAGGTGTTCACTTAAAAATGTATGTACATATAAATACATCTTTTTGTTGTTTACATAAATAGGGTCATATTTTATACTTGGCTGTCTTAGTCTGTTCGGGCTGCTATAACAAAATACCACAGACTGGGTAGCTTGTAAACAGCGGAAATGTATTCCTCACAGTTCTGGAGGCTAAGAGTCCAAGATTAGGGTGCCAGCATGGTCTGGCGAGGTCTGTCTTCCAGGTTTCAGTTTTCTGGTTGTATCCTCAGACGGTGGAAGGGGCTAGGGATCTCTGTGGAATCTCACTAATCCCATTCATGAGGGCTCCATCCTCATGACCTAAGCACCTCCCGAAGGCCCCACCTACCAATACCATCACCTCTGAGGGGTAGGATTTCAATATATGAATTTGGCGGGGGACACAAACATTCAGACTGTGGCAATGGTTCTGCAACTTCCTGTCCTCATTTCTTGTTGCTTAGCTATCTTTCCATGATATAACATAGAGGCCCACTGCATTCTTTTTAGGAGTTGCATTATATTCCATAGAATGAACATATATACATATACTATTTTTAAATCCCAGGTTTTATATATTTGTTCATTTTTTAACACATTCTGTGATGGGAATTTTTGAACATGTACAAAAATAGAAAGAATATTATGAGGAAATCCATGTACCAATCACCCAGCTTCAACAATTATCAGCATATAGCTAATCTTGCATCATATATATCTCTAGATAGCGCTCTCTCTCTCTCTCTCTCTCTCTCTCTCTCTCTCTCTCTCTCTCTCTGTAGCTCTCTCCTCTCCAGTCCTCTGCCCAGCAAACAATAGCCACCTTGGCCTCTCCAAACTCCCAATTCCATGTCCTCAACCAGAGAAACCACTTGCACTGTCTCTCCCTTTGCTGCAGCCTGGAACCTTTCTCCAAGTACTCAGCTGGGCCATCATTTGTTTCATCTCCCTCAAGCATGACTGTCCTGTGCTGTTTGTGGTAATGTCTGAAAATGGTTACTTCATATATTTTGCTAGTTTTTCAGTTGTTTAAAATGAAAATGTAAATCCAGTCCCTATAAGTCAACAAGCAGCCATTGAAGATAATTGAGAGGAAAGTGTCGTAAGATTAATCTGTCTTTAGAAGAAAAGATTGCTAATCCATTTGGGTGTATTTAATATCTTGTGGAAACTCTCCTCATTTCGGTAAATTATTTGATTGCAAAGAGGCTTTCTTATATATGATATTGTTTCATGCCAACCTTACTGAAATGCACCATCCAGCATCTCTAATCAAAGGTGGGCAGTTCACCAGTTCCATTTGCCTTCAGGAGTGTTTGCAGGAACCTCTCACAAGGGTGCCACTGAGTCTCTCCAGACAAAACAAAGGAAAGGGTTGGTAGGGAACGTCCCCATTTCTTTTTCATTTGAAACATGTTTGAGAAGGTTTTTAGTTGCAGGTATTAGAGGATGTTGATTAGGATTTTAGTCATTTTCTCAAGCTCTGGGTTCAGCCTCGGATCAGATGACAAAGTGGACCATCATGCATAACTTACGAGGAGGTCGCTAAACCAGTCCTATGGACTATATAGCCCATCACACATCTCCAGCTAGAGAAAGCAACCAAGAGAGTCATGGAGGAAAGGGGAGATTTCTCTGGACAGAGTTGTTGGCCTAGAAGTGAGGGCTATTCCCTACTTTTACCTCAAGCCAAGACAGGAGGCGCCAATAGCCCGGTGCTACCATGGACTAGAGCAAAGGGTGGGGAGAGAGTTCTGGAAAACTTGACCTGTGTCCCCTGGAGTTTAGGTGAGTCCAGAAACTGCTGCCTGGACAAGTCTGTGATGGGAAAACAAAGAGAGCTGTGGTGGGCATAGCCTGCACTTCCGGAACCTGGCACATCCGGAAGGAACCAGGTACAGAAGCCTTAAAAGGACCTTACCAAGAGGCTTTTACCTGCTGGAGTCAGGCAACCCCAGATGATGAAGGCTGATTGTTTTTCCAGATTTAAATAAGTTGCAAAAATTGCATGAAGAGTTTTTGTATGTCTTTCACACCGATTCCTCAAATGTTAATGTTTTACGTAACCACAACACAATGATCAAAGCCAGGAAATTAACACTGATACAATACTATTATCTAACCTATAGGCCTTATTTCAAATCTCACCAGCTGTCCCACTAATATCTCCTCTCTGGTCCGGGGTTCAGTGTAGGATCACGCTGCACATTTAGCTGTCGTGTCTCCTTCGCCTCTTTTAGTCTGGAACAGCTTCTCAGCCCGTTGTCTCCCATGACCTTGACAAACCTGTGACGATAACTGGCTGGTTATTTTGTAGAATAGCCTTCATTTGGGGTTTGGCTGAGGTTTACTCATGATTAAATTCAAGTCACGCACTTCGGGTAAGAATACCACAGCAGCGAGCCTGTGTCCTCAGTGCATCATTATCAGGAGGCACACAATGTTTGTCCCATTTCTGACGATGTTCACTTTGACCACTTGATTAAGGTGATGTCAGCCCGGTTTCTTCACTATAAAGTTAACACTTTATCCTTTTGTAATGAATACATGTCCTGTGGGAAGATCGTTGAGATTAGGTCAATATTCCCATTTCTCATGATGTTTTTATCCACTTATTCTAGCTTTCATTCATGATTCTTACCTAAATAGTTATTACCACAGTGTTGGCCAAATGATGATTTTTCTATTTCCATTTACTAGTTGGAATTCGGCTAGAAAGGAGAGCTTGTCCTTCTCGTCTCTGAATTTATTTATTTAATTATTCATTTATATCACTGTGGATTCATGATTCTTATTTTATTCTGTGGGGTATAATCCATTACTCTTCGTATTTACTTTCTTGCTCAAATTTTCCCACATTTGACCATTGGAGCTCCTTCCAATGGGCTCCTGTGCCCTTTTGACTTATTGCATCATTTTTGGTGCATGCAGTTCCTGTTTTCTGTCTCCCATGCATCTTGTACTTTCCCTGACCTAGCCCTGGAATCAGCCACTTCAATATTTGTGCTCAATTTGTTTCCTTGGCCTTGGAGTGTATAGTCAAAATGCTTTTTTTCCAAGGTTGCTTAGGTTAGTTCTTTTCTGCTGCCACTCCCAGTATGATTATGTTGTTCATTTGTAATAAGGGGCTGGTAACTATTTTAATCTCTGTATTAGTTTGCAAGGGCTGCTGTACAAGGTACCACTGGGTACTTAGGCTGCGTGACTTCAACAACAGAAATTCACTGTCTCACGGTTCTGGAGGCTGGAGGTCTGAGATCAAGGTGTTGACGGGGTGGCATCCTTGGCTTGTAGAAGCATCATCCTGATCTCTCTTTTTATCGTCAGTCACATGGCATCCACAATGACCCTATTCCCAAATAAGGTCACATTCTAAAGTACTGGGGGCTAAGACGTCGACATATGAATTTTGAAAGGACACAATTCAACCCATAGTGACCCCTATTTTGCAGATGTGAAGTTATAAGTAACTTCCTCAAAACCCATAGCTAGTAAAAGGGAGAGACAGATCTCTGCCCGCCTCCTAAGCTCATGCATTTACCTTTCTGCTATCGGGCTGCCAACAGATAATCATTGCCCAACAGACTATGCTTTCTGCTTAGGGCATGGGACCACTTAACTCAGCACGCATTTTCCTCCCATGTTCAATTTTTAGAAGTGAAGAGAGATAGTTCTATATAAACGCATATGGTAATGGATTATAGCAATGCAAAGGTAATGGATTTATCAACACTCACTGCTTCTCTCTGACCCTCCTACATTCCTAGTCCACCTGCTCAAAAAGATTTTGAACATCGCTTCTTTGAACTAAGAAAGGTACTTCCCAATATGCCACTTGGGCACTATCATAAAAGGTTTAATGAAGATTTGGATTGCTTTTATTTATATGTTTTGTTGAACTGTATTTCATCGAAAAGGGCACCATGCCAGGACTCTGCAATATAAAACTGGACGCTAGATCTAGGGATTATCCCAAACTGCCATCTTCCTCTCTACTCGTCTATTACCAGATAATTAAAATCCATCCTCTCATCATGTCCTTGCTTGAGACGTCCCCTTTTAGAGAGGAGAGGGCAGTTCAATGAGAGAAAGTCTAAGGACCACTATAGGTGATTAAGTGATTAAGTGACAGCCGTGGTACTATGGGTTTCAAGTGTGCTTGAACACCTTGCGTCAGGATAGAGAAATTTTGCTGCAGTTGAGGCTTAAGCTGGTTAGAAAAAGGGATTTTTCTTTCATTGACCTCAACCATTAAACTGTGTCACGTTTTATTATATTTGTATGCCTGTCTTTCTCACAGTGAGTTCCTTGAGGGTAAGGAGCTAATTTTATTTTGTGTGTTCCCCTAACCCATGGACTTCAATGAAGGCAGGCAGGCAGGCAGGGAGGAAGAGTGGGAAGGAAGGAAGAAAGGAAGGAAGGGAGGAAGGAAGGAAGGAAGGAAGGAAGGAAGGAAGGAAGGAAGGAAGGAAGAAAGGAAGGAAGGGAGGAAGGGCCAGGAAATACTAATGTCTCTATGTTAGGATTATACTAAATTACCTCGTGCTGTTTGAATCCTCTTTCTCTTTTCCAGGTGACCATTTTTCCTGGTTTTTGTTTTTGTTGTTGTTGTTGCTGGCCTACCATATGACAATAATTAGAAGAATCAATAATAACACCCACAGGCTAACCCCTTTTCAAGAATATTGCCTCTTTAAACATGTATATTCTTTTAGGGAGGGTGGCATAAGTAGAACGAATGAGCAGGGAGAAGAATAGTATATTTAGAAATTATTTACCCTAGATTTTTTTTATGACAGATTATTCAAATGGGTAATAAGAATTGAGTCACTAAAGTTTGGGAGCCATAAGAAATGAGTGTATATAGTGAGGGTGGACTATATTACAGATCAGCTTGTTCAACCCTACTCCAGCCTTCTAACGGTCGGCATAGGCTGGTCCTGGGAGCACACCCTGAGACAAGAATTCACATAAGAGGGACTGGCTAGGAATTGCTCCCGGAGAAAACAGGCAGGGCTGTGGGGGACTGGGACGGGAAGGGAACGAAGCCCCGCAAGTGACACCCAGCCAAGTCTGTGGAGGGCGACTTTGGCTCAGTCCCACAGGGAAGCTCTGGGCACTGTAGACAAGACTAACATTGAGAGTTACACCTCCATGCCCTTCAGTGATTGGTTAAGGGCTAGGGGGAGGAGCGGGGATGAAATCCCCAAGCACTTTCGGCCCTCTGAACCTATAGGCACAGCAGTGCCAGCAGCCTGAGGACAGCCCTCTGACAAAGAGATGCAGGTGCTGCCTGTTGGAAGAAGAAACAGCATGTGGGGAGCTGGTGTGTCCCCAAATGGTAGAGGAGAGCAAGAGACTATAGGGAGGATGCTGATAACTTACACTAGTCTCGTGCCGCATGTTATATCCAAACCAGTGATTCTCCAGGAGGGCCGACCATCGTAGAGTCTAGCTAAAGAGACCTACAAGAGGAAAGCTATGGCAACTGCTTCTGTGGTTGGCTCACGTAAGGTGACGATTGATCTTGGCTCAGGAAGCTGGAGATGTGGGATGTGACGCCCGTCATGACCTGCCCAGTGAGGAATTTGTGACTGCACCCTCCTCTGTGGTGACTCCTGCAAGGCCCATATGAAATGTGGACAATAAGAATTGGTATCGTGAAGCACAAGCCATAATCATGCTACTTCTGCTAGCAAGCAAGGTCGTAGAGGCATTTGGAGTTTCCATGGCATTTCTAGCAGAAATCCCAGGTTCCAATTCCAGTTTCACGGAGGGTGAGAGACATCCATTTTGACAGTATGAATTGTGACAAAGACACTGTGAACCTAGAGCCTGCAATTGTGAGGACAACTTTCTAATTTCCAGCTTGCTGACACAGGCAGAGGCGGGTCCCTGTGTGAGCCAGTTCTGGGGTGGGGTTCTGTAATTCATTCCTGGGAGCTCAAGCAGCCTTCCAAATCTTCTAACAATTTCTTAATAACTGGTACCAAATCTTCTGCTTCCAGCCAGAGGGGATTCTGTTATCTGCCATAGAACCTTGACCCATACAATTGGTAACATCCAGAATCGGCGAGGGTTCAAGGAAAAAGGCCCTTTCACGTCCCACTGACTGGAATATACATTGATACAACCCTTGTGCTGTTTCTTGTGTCTTCAGGATTGTTACCTTTTGATCCTGTTAGTTACTTCTAGAGATGTATCACAGGGAAATAATCAGAGATGCACTCAAAGGTTTGTAATACACATAGGCAATGGCGATATTTGGCAGTTGTTAAAAATAATGTTTCAAACCATAGTAAATGACATGGAAAATATTCATGATGAAAAAGAAAAAGGCAGTCTACATACATACATACATACATATGTATTTCAGTATTGTGAGTAAAATGACATCATGCTTTGGATTTGATTCAAGATACTGCAGCAAAAAAAAAAAAAGAAAGAAAGAAAAAGAAAAAGAAATAGCAGTGGAGGGAGATAGATGAAACACGACTGGCAAAATGTTGATGATTATTGAAGCCAGGTGTTGGGCACATGGAGATTTATTATTGTTTTCTCTCTTCTTGCTATGTATGTTTGAGAATTCCCATAATATAAAGTTTTAAAAGTTTAAAAGGAAAATGAAACAGAAAATAAAGTTGAATGCATACTCTGTGCCCAGTTTTATGATAATATCAATAAACACACATATACATAGAAGAGAGATTAAAACTCCATCAAGATGAAAAGACCAGTGGTTGCCAGGGGTTGGCTGGAGGGAGGGATGACTAGGCAGAGCACAGAGGATTTCTAGGGCAGTGAAACTATTCTGTATGACACTATAATGGTAGATACATGACGTTATACCTTTGTCAAACCCATAGACTCATGGAACACCAAGAGTGAACCTTAAGGTAAACTATGGACTCTGAGTGATAATAGTGTCAATCTAGGCTCATCGATTGTAAGAAAAGTCCCACTCTGGTGGGGGATATTGATAATGAAGAGAACAGAGTGTGTTGGGGGGAGGGCTGGGAGTACTGGGGAAATCTCTGTTTCTCACACTCAATTTTGTTGTACACCTAAAAGTGCTCTAAAAAATAACTCTATTTTAAAAAATACATC
Source organism: Hipposideros armiger (assembly GCF_001890085.2). Taxonomy (NCBI): domain Eukaryota; kingdom Metazoa; phylum Chordata; class Mammalia; order Chiroptera; family Hipposideridae; genus Hipposideros; species Hipposideros armiger. Next base: position 4,992,050 of record NW_017731375.1, on the reverse strand, counting down.
AAAATGTTAATAGAAGTTGTCTCTGGGTTGTCAGATTAGCCTGATGTTAATTTTTTGAATTGTCTATGTGTTATCAAAATGGATATTAAGAGTATATATATATATATATATATATATACATATATATATATATAAAATCAAAGGTGTCTGTGTAAATCAAACTAGCCCAGATAATTTAGATAACACTTTGATTAGCAAGTATGCCAGATTTTAATTACCACGTTTGCTAAAGATCAGTGGTCAAAGGGGCCACATAAGGCCCTCCCAGAACAAGGAAAAAGTTACCTTCAATGAGTGACACTAGTCAGCCTCCGCACATTATGGCATAGATGAGCTATGAGCTACACGAAAGCATGAAACACATCATGAGATGGCCTGTAAACAGACTGATGGGCTTAGTGGCAATCCAGTTCCATTCTAAGGAACCATAACCAGTGTACAAAGAGGAAGGAAGGAACATGATTTTAACTTAGAAACCTACAACCAGATCCTTCTCTGCCCTGCCTGATGGAGGAGGTGGGAATCAGAAGGGATCCTATCCTGCCCAGATGAGGGATAACCAGCAAAATACAGACTGGTGCTGGGCCCTCTCTCCAAGCAGGGCTGCCTACCTGGAAATAACATGGTGACGCTATTTCCGTTTTCACAGACGCTTTTTATTAATAACCTGAAGTTCTTTCTATCTCTGCTTCCTCAGTCATTCAATTCATTCAGCACATATTTATGAAGGGCCTACTACCACCAGGTGAGGGAAAGAGATGTCACAGCCAACTCCTAGGTTTGGGGGATGAGCGACAGAGTGAGTGGTGGTCCGTGAACAGAGACCAGAAGACCTGGGGTGAGAGTTGGCCATGTTTGGGCAGGGAGAGGCGAAAAAAGAGGCCTGCCTTGGAAGTACAAAGTGCAAAACACCCGTTAGATGTTGTCGAAGCAGCTAGATGGAGGAGCCCCTGAGCTGGGGGTAGAGAAAGGGGGTGGAAGGAGAATTCCTGGGAGCTCAGTCGGGGCACACTGGTTCCCAGAGCATCCTGGGGTTTGGGTTCACTGTCCATATTAAAATCCCGACCCCTAAAGTGCCTCACCTGTGATGACCCTTTCCTGAGGAGGGGTTCCTCCTTTCCTGGCTGAGTTCCGCTTACTTGGTACTAGAAGAGTGATAAACTTACAGAGTAACAGCAGAGGGCGCTGGGAAACCAAACTGCTCCTGGAGCCCAGTAAAGGTGTGAGAGTACTGGGTCAATTTCAGAGTTTAGCATGTTGAAAGGATGGAGAAAGGGTCTACACCAAATCTTGGCTTGTAACCTAAAACAAATTGGACTCTGTAATACATTACTTCGAAATAACCCTCAATGCATCCTGAAATGCAAAAATACAAGGGACAAATATCGAAGAACAAATTGATGATGTATGTGGCATGGTTAACGATCTTATAAGACTTCTTTAAATCCACCATCATGTTTAAATCACAAACAGCTGATTTTTCAGGAAGGATATAGTTTATGCCTAATTACACTGAGAGTAAAATTCTGATCAAGTATTCTCCGAGCAGGAGTTAAAAATAGATAAAATGTGGACACTAATTGCCGTCACCATGTTTGTTGACAAGGGATGTTAGCAAGTTTTCCCTTCCAACCAGGTGTGAAGTAGTTCTGATGATAAAAGTTACTTGCAGGGCTGAAAGACACAAACCAAAGGAAAACAAAGGACACAATAGAAGATGTGTGCAATTCAAATCTTAAAAATAAATGTATTTCTTCATTCACTTTACAGCTTTGTGTAGGATGAAATGAAAGAGCCTGCTAGTATCTGTGAAACACCACGGAGCCCGGCACACAGCAGGCACTCAATAAATGCTGGTTGTTTTCTTCCTTTGCTCCTTTGTTGAATTCTCTTCTCAATTTACTTCTTATAAAAACATTGTGTTTCCCACATAGATTAGTAACATTAAATATCGTTCTCTGTTATTGATTTGGGATGTTAGGAATGCAAAAGATGCAATGCAGGGGGGCCCCGTGGCCGATAAGGAAGCAAATTTACAATTGAGCAATCACTCAGTGGCTTTGTCGTTGTTGCTGTTTGTTTTTTATAATGTGCAGTTATAGAAATTTACAAAGATCCTTTTAAGTGGGCAGCGTCCTGCTTTCAGAGTCAGTTTGCTCAGGCATAGATCAACCCAGAGACTGACTGTCGCCTTGCTATTGAATTAGCGCTATATTTTTGACAAGTACGGCAGCCACATCATCACTTCAATCACCCAATAATCCACTGTGTCTCTTTATGCCAATAAATAAAACATCCTTCGTTAAATATTTCCTAGTAAGCAATAGGAGACCTGTAATCTCCACCCCTATACGTTACAAAGTAAAATGATATAATAGTAATCAAATCAAATCAAATCATGTCTAGGAGTTTTACAGACAACTAATAGCAGAGATTGCAAAGTGCACATCAGATACCAATGGAAGGGTACTTTTCTCTTTAATATAATGTACTATGCATATTTCACTAACTGTCTCATGATATCAAATGAATTTAACAAGATGATTATGTAGGTCAAATTACTTAATAAGTTCTTTTAAGAATGGCTTTTAGACCTATTATGACTTTTAATGGTGCAATTTGTTAAATGATTGGAATTTCTAGAATCCTGCCTGTCAGAGACACTCGCTCTGCCCTGGTTATCTATTTTTAAAACCTACTTCTTGCTTATGGCAGTTGAAACAAAAAACGACCACTGCCACTGAGCAACTTCTAGCTCATTCCTCATGTTCAATTATTCAAACTACTTCCTGATCGCCAAATTATAATTTGAATGTTCTATTTTCCAATAGCCTTCTGACCAAATTTCTTTCATCTTGATATGAAGATGTCCTAAGAGTCCTTTTTCTTTTTTCCCCAAATATTAAATGTGACGCTGCTTAATTTATCTCAGGAACTATAGAAAAAATAGATACTGCCAAAGTTTAAACTCTTTTTTTAAAATGGTGGGTTCTTTTATTGTACATCGGTGACGGTAAATGTAAAGGGAATTCTAATGGAATATAATGGAGATTTTTCAGCCTTCGTACTTGGCGTGTTGTCTTCACTGAGGTTGCCTCTCAGAATTTGTAGGTATTTTGATTTTACTCAGCTTAAGAAACCCCACTAGTCAAGCTAAGTTTTACAGAATTGCCCGCTGAATATCACACACAAATCTCTTTATTTCCTCTCTTTAAAAATTATTTTATAAACTTGAAAAATGCCTTAATGTAATCCTTAGTCTTAGAAGTCAGCATCCTTTTAAAACTCAGCTTACACTGAAATTCTTCCAAAAGTCCAAATAGCCTTAACATCTTTAGTGCTCTCTAGTAATGCTGACCCGTAACAGGCCCTGCATAACCCAAAGTTTGCGAGCAGACAGCATTCTGGGGCAGACGAAGTTCCAGATGCAGCTGGTAGATGGTGGTTCTGTTCTTTCTCCACCGCTGGATTCACTGGATGACCCTGGATGAGAGTCCCCTGGCTTCTCGGAGCCCATGGTCACAGCTCGGAAATGAGGCTAACAATTCTTGATTCCTGCTCCTTGGGGTCGTTATAAGGCTTAATGAGCTCCTGGTGCACATTCTCATTTTCTCTCTCCTGTCTTCAGCGAGTTCTAGGCGGGGAGGGCAGAGTAAATGCGGAATATTGGAAGTCCGCTTGTATGTCTGGGTGAAAGTCATCATAGAACGGCGTTATTTAATTTTTCTACTTCTTTCAGTTCAATGGATGCAACATTCACAATCCTCTCTAAGCCCATCAACCACAAAAACTTAATTAGATATTATATCTCCTTGGTTTAAAATAGTATTTAATTTTACATAATGTGTTCAGCCAAAATATTAGGATTCCCTAAACAGAAATGTTCCCTCTATTTTTTCCCCTCGAGCTTTTATTTCAATTTTTTTTGTAGCTTTTAAAAAAATTATTCTCCTTAAAGTATGATTTCGGCAGTTTCCCTCTGTGAAACATCACTGACTCCCCCGCCACCGCCACTTAATTGAGGATGTAATCCCCACTTAGCGGCTGTGCAGCCTCCCAGATACCAAGCGTGGCAGCGAGTAAATATTAACATTCCCGTTAAATGCGCGCTGCCTCTTATTCCTTTCCCCCCACAAATTGTCTTCCCACTCCTCCGAGTGTCATCTAAAGTGAGATCATATTAACTGTGCCTTATATGGGGCTTGGAGCCCTGGAGTTGAAATTAATGGGCAAATATGCTTTTCACTTACAGAGTAAATGAGCCCTCGACTTTGGGGTATACCCAGGTGTTAGAGAGGCACAAGGCCAAGGGGGCACCGTCCCATGCGTTTGACAGGCTCCCGGCCAAATTCGAGCCCTGTCCTTGCTTGATGGACAAAAACTAAAATTAAAGCGAATTTTTAAGTGTCTAAGTAACCCTCAGGACACAACACTGTAAGGCTGTATCAAATGTGGCCGATATCACCCTCTTAATGATGTCTCCAAGATTCTTTGGCGCTGTTTCAATTCTTTGGATTCTGTTTCAATCCCTGGCATTTGGGTCATTTTGGTTTTCTGCTCGGAGACAGCTGAGTTCCATCTTTGGGGTAAACCCTGAGGCTGCTGCAACAGGATGCTGCATGCTCTGTGGGGGACACCTGGCCTCCGCCCCAAATACTAACTGGAAACAGAGCCCAACTCAGGTGCGAACGAGCAGTCAATCGAGAGTAGTTGGTTTTCCTTCTTGGCGGTGGACACGGATGGCTCCCTATAGGAGCGTTTGTTTCCCAAGTGACAGCAGAGGGCACTAGAGTCTGCCACACGGCTGAGTAAGGCTGCCTCTTACCACCCTCGCACCACAAACGCGTGGCGTTCAAAAGTCAGGAACGTCTCAATGTTTTAAAAGAGATTTTTCCCATCAAGCTTTTTGTTTGTGTAATGCGATGCTGTGAGCGACCCTTGCTGTGGGGACGCCCTCCTACGATTCTCTTCGACGCCCAGGTGTCTCCAATGCGCATGTCCCTATTAGCATGGACACGTGTGTACATAGATGCATGTGTATCATTTAAAAATCAAAACTAGAAGGAAAAATTATTACATAACGACAACCTCAGTCCTACTGAGGGCCCCTGTCCCAGGGACCCTAAGGGGCTTGCTTTGTGAACATTTGCTCAGCATCCGTCCCCCACAGAGAAATTATTTTTAAGCTGATTTGAAGGGCAGATAACCTAACGGTCAGGCTGCTAAGACGACTTGCTACAGAGGACAAAACCAGTCTCCATCCGCGAAACAGGACAGCTTGGGAGCGCAGTGAGCACAGGCTTTCAGAATCAGACAAGCATTCATTTGTTATTCCAAATAGCATTTAAGGCTGGCATCAGTTATAAAGGCCGAAAATCGTAGTTAAAAGGCGGCTTCTTTCCTGGGGCACCTGGGAAGCTTCCAGGCCATTAACTATGCTCAGAGGCCGCTGCCATTTATTCAGAAAGCATTTGTTATGGAGGAAGACCCAGGAAGTGAGTCAGATGGCTTCCTGACCCATCAAAATGTGGGAGACCCATCTACTTGTGTCCCAAGCCTGGATAGTCTATCCTTATCAGAGGGTCCATCCCAGGGCTCCTCTGGCCTGGGGTTCCTCTTACAGAAGGGTCCAGAAAGGATTAGTCTTAGGATAAGGAAGGCTCTTTGCTGCCTTCTTCATTTGTTTGTCCTTTGCATCCCATTGAGCGTTTCAGAGTACAGATATTTTGCAGACTCAGGCTTATAAGACATATAGCTCTTTCTCTACAAGGCAACTCAGTTGCTTTTATGAGCACTATTCTGCCATATGGCAGAAAGTTCATCTCAAGTCAAGTCACAGTTGCCCTGGGTTGCTGTCAGTTCTGGGGGGGCTATGGGGCATGGAGGCAAGCTTGATACTTGTCCTCAGCCACTGTCCATGCATGCTGGCATCTGGGTGATGACCATGACCTAACCTTAATCACATGTCCATGAATGAGGCTGCCACACTGTCATTCTCAGCCATACGGCCCCTCCAGATCTGTCTGAACTCCTCCAGACTCCTCCCTCCTGGGACATATGGGAGTCATCTTACATAGTTCCTGTGCCCTCAGGTGCAGGACACTCTGGGAGGTGGTCTCAGGCCCATCTGTCTAACGACACAGCTGTTTCTGCCATAGGGCCCGTGCTTTCCCTTTACTTCAAGTGGGAGGCTTCCTCTGGGACACATTTCTCCCAGCAGTCTGGATTTTCTGCAGTTCCCTGATTCTCAACTTCTTTTTGCTCCCTTCTCCAGCCTGAGACGTGTCAGCCAGCTTTGCTCTGTGTGACTCATTACCTCCCCTCTCAAATCTACTGCTCAGACCTGTCATCCCTCAGAGCTTGGGCTTTGAAACTCGAAAGGTTTTTCTCCTCCTACTACTGCGACCTCCCTTCCCCAGGCAAGGATGCCACCTGGTCTTGTTGACTGACTGAGGAAGGAGTTGGGGGAGGGAAGGGGTACAAGGAAATACAGAGAGGAATAGAAAAACATCAGTCGAAAATCCAAAACATTATCCTAGTCTACGTACAATAAAAGCGATCATAAATCAAAACACAAATAGAGAACCAGGGACAAAGAACGTGTAATAGAAGTAGAAAATAAAGCCCAGAGGAGAGACAAGCATTTAACTTACTGCTCTCATGTCTAACATAAACTTGAGCTTAGAATAAACTTGTTTCTGAGCTTCCTGGCAGCCAAAGAGAAATAAAATTAAAAAAGGAGACACGGTCACTTATATAGTCTTATTTTCAAAACGAAGACAATATATAAATTCATCAAGAGAAATAAAGAGGTTTTCTTTTGTTTCCAATTTCCAAAGATTTGTCACTTGGGACCTTCCAATGGCAGCCCCAGAGGAAGATGAGGAAGTCACAGCAATATCGAAATGACCTCCAGGCTTTTCTGGGATCCTGGTCGCTCCAGACTGGAAGTTTGGAGTCAAAGCAGTGTCCCAAGTCACCTGAGTCAGCATTTTTTGGCTTGGGGTGCAAGGAAGCTAAGTTGGGGTTGCCTTAAAAACACTCAGGATGTGCACACTGCTGGCTGGGGTCAGTGGATGCCATGACAGAGAAGCAAGGAGGGGAGGCACAGACTGAGGACGTGGGAGACCCAGGAGTCTTTGCAAGTGGCCATATATTACATACAACTTGGTGGGTGCTGCCATTAGGACTTCTGCCTTTGTAATATAAGAGTTTCTCTGTTAAGATGAGACAAAACGCTTGAAGCCTCCCACTAACTAAAAGCATCTATTTCTCAGCGTTAGTCAACTGCTCTTGTGAGTAATCTGCCCCTAGTATGGGTTTTTCTGTCCCCTTCCCAGTACATTAGGCTCACTCAGGGCAAGTGTGTCATCTGGCCGCGGCTCCTCCAAGTCCCCAAAGGCCCACTTTTGGGTGGAGGGCAAGAAATTCCTTAGCTTTTCCTTAAAGGAAATATTGAATGCTGGAATTTGATTTAAATGGTGATTATATATATATATATATATATATATATATAATATATATATATTTGATTTCTTTTTATTAGAAAAATCTTCCTTAGGGACCTTTGAGCCCTGAGCATGTTTTCAATGAATCAAATAAATAGATATGTGCCTTTAACATGTTGACAAGACTGCTTTTAAAAAAAAACAAAACCAAAATACTTTTCCAAGTTTGATCAGCATCACCCCTGTTTGTCCTGGGAGCTGAGAACTTGGTACCACTCAGGAATGGCCCCCTTTCGCACAGTTATCCACCGGCTCCCTCCCTGATGGAGAGCCTCTCTTGTTGCCTGTGGCCTCTCTGGAGTCAGTTGGCAGTCTCACAGCCAAGACTGTATGGTGGAGGCCAGAGGGAGACAGACAGAGAGAACAGCGGGGGCAGGCAGGCAAATGCATCTGTGATCTCGGGTATTTCTGCCAGAACCGGCACGCAGCCGCCTTTTTTTTCCCCCTTGACAAGAGTCTTCTTGGAAATGAATGCACCCAGACTGGTCTGTGGCTCTTTCCCTGATCAAAGCTCTCTCAGTTCACTGGGCTAATGGGATGGTCTCCCCATAGCCCCCCCCCACCCTTAGCTCTTGAGCTCAAGCTCAGTGTCACTGCACAGCCCGGAGGCCTCCTCAGAGGCAAGGGCCTAGTCGCCTGCGGATAGTAATCAGCCCATTATTTACTGAGCAGCTAGGATGTGGTGGGTAGAGGCGAGCAAAGCAGGTAGCATTTTGCCCAGTCACAGGGAAGGAAGCAGCACTTCAGAGAGATGAAGGAACTTGCCCTAGGTCAGAGCTACGAGGAAGGGGTGCTGGGGTTTGAACCTGCCGGGTCTCTTTTTCACCCCGTGTCTCCCTGTCAGGGGTGGCTTGAGCGTTCAGGGAAGTCTGGGCTGCAAATAGCCCTCTTCAGTCCCCTGGTCTCTGTCCCTCAGGCTCCCATACCTCCCTCTCCCTCCTCAGAGCTGCACCTCACTCCGGGGGAGGTTTCCCTCGCCCTCTAGGAACCCCTCTTCTGCAGCCTGAACCTTTAGTCCTGCTTCCAGCCTCAGCTCGGGAACCTCCTCCACCTTCGCAGCCAGAGAGGCTTCTCTGAAATCCAGCACCCCTCCCCCACCACACAATCCCTGGCCTAAAAGGTTAGGTACCTCAGTGTCACACACAGGATGACCTCTGAGCTCCTAGGCAGGAGGAATTCAGCCCCCCACAGCACCCAACCCACAAGCGGGCCCTCACCCACGGCTGCTCTGCCATCCCTTACATCCCTTCAAATGCTGTCCTCCACCCCAGTGCCCATCCCACTCCCTGTCCTTGGGGACTTCTCCACTGGGAAACCTTCCCCCCCCCCCCCTGACCCCAGCCCCCCCTGCACATCAGCCCAGGCCCCTGACATGGACGGTCTTTCTTCCATGTCCCTCTGCGCCCAATCCATGCACCTGCCTCTCTTCTGCCCACCCCCTTCTGAAGCTTTCATTGCAGTGTCCCCCCATGGTAGGGGAGGAGGAAATGTTTGTTGAGCCCAATGATGCATGAACTAATTTTGATATTTGTAAGGAGGTAACCACACCCCTGGAAGCATTCCACTGACCCCCTCCCTTGCCAGGAAAGGCTTTAACAGCAGGTTTTGATCAAGGGAAAGGGGCAACCCAGAGGTGTGCTAAGAAGGTGAAAGACTGGGAGGGCATTGGGGTTGGAGGAAAAGACAAAGGAAACTCAACAGATTGCAAATGGCACCATTTTCAAACTTCCTGCCAGACATCACCTTTCTGTGCCTGGCTCAGTCTGGGGTGACCTTGGGGCCAGGCAGGGCCTTTTCTCCAGGTAATCTCCCAGGCTTCTGTCCTTTCTGCTCTCTCATCTTCTCCACTGAAACTGGCCTTGGTCTCCCACCAGCCCCCAGTCCCCCACCCCACACACTCTGCACTGCAGCCCAGCCAGGGTGAGTAAATAGAGCCCGTACTTAACATGTATCTAAATTCACTCATTACTGGGAAAGCTAACGGTGTTGACATATAGGGACATCCATTTTAATTATGGAAAGGGACCTCCTTATTAATTATTTAGAACCCACAGAAAATAATCCACTGAAAATAAGAGAGAAAAATTAGATCTGTCTTCTGCCTCAAAAATTTGACACGGGCCATCACGGTACATGTACACACACACACACATACACCACACCACATAAACAGATGCAGAAACACACACACATTTTGATTCCATTCTTCCAGATTCTAAGAATGCTACCTTTTGAAAAGGGATAAAACAGCAGAGCTCAAAACGTTGGCCGTACTTGAGAAAAGCCATTGAAAAACAAAAAAATTGTACAAGTTGGCATTATGAATTTGAAAGAATATTTAGCTCAGGTAACTGATACCCCTCCTGAACTCAAATCAGTCTGCAGAGCTGGTCAAAATAAAGTGAAAGATCGTGATAATTATCCAAATCATTCAGGGTAAAAATACCTTTGGAAGCATCCCAGTAATTGAGATAAAAAGTCTTCGTTGGTCCTTTAGAGTTGCTCAGCTAAAAAAAGTGCCCTTGCACTTGGCACACGAGCATTTTGTCATATAAACGTTTTAGGTTCAACATCTCCATGCCAGATTCTGAAAATTGTAAGAAAATGTAGTAAGTTTTAAAGTCTTCAAAAAATTGGGACTGAGAACTTAATGAGTTCCTATCATTTTCAAGGTTTGTTGCTGGGATCAGAAGGAACCAAAGCAGCCCCTGCTTAGCCTAAGGCTTCATCTTTTGATGTCTTGCAGGGTTTTTTAGTGTTGCTTTTAAAAAAAAAATCTTAGTGTTCTTTTTAAAACAACAAAAAACGTTGAATGGTATAACCTACAAAGTCTCTGGTGGCAGGAGTGTGGGTCATTTTCTCCCCCCCCTCCTCTTCTGCATCTTAAACATTATAGCTTTTGACTTCATTCAAAACATATTTATTTTCAAAAATCTTTTAATTTTTTGCCAATGACAATGTGATACAGTAAAGAGGGAAAGCCTCCTCCCACGGCAGCATGCTTTCATCTGTGGTAACTGCGCAAATCATTTGATTGGTGTCTATCCTTTCAGACCTGTGTCCTATGTTGATACAGTTACACCTGTGTATGTTTCTTCAATGGGATATAATAGACATATTATTTTACAATTAAATTGTTTCACTTAATAATGCATCATGGACATCTTTTCATGTCAGTATCTATCCATTTCCCTCATTTTTTTTGATAGTTACTCTTCATTCCATAGCATGAGTGACCTTTATTTTATGCAGCCAACCTCTAAATGATAGGCATATGGTTATTTCCAAATTTCCCCTCTTACAGCCACTGGTGTGATGAACACCAGGTACATGTAGCTTTGGATACTTACGCTACTATTCCTAAAATGCCTCCTTAAAAATTTGAGGTAAAAGTCACATAACATGTCACTAACTGTTTTAATGTGTACAATTCAATGGCATTTAGCATATTTACAATGTTGTGCAACCATCATCTCTCTCTAGTTTCAAAACGTTTTCATCACTCTAGATAAACACTCCTTACCTATTAAGTAATTTACTCCCAATGCCTCTCTTCCCGTCCCCTGGCAACCATTAATCTCTGTTCTGTCTCTGTGGGTTTACCTTTTCTGGACATTTCATATAAATGGAATCATACAGTATGTGGCCTTTAGAATCTTGCTTTGTTCACTTAGCAGAATGTTTTTGAGGTTCATCCAAGTTGTAGTATGTATGGGCACTTCGTTCCTTTTCATGGCTGAGTAATATTCCATCGTGTGGATGGGCTACAATGTGTTTACCCACCTCTGTTGACAGACTAAACTTCCTCCTTAGAGGGAACAGTTGGTGGGAGCAAAGGGTTCCAGTGAACCCCACAAGGTGGCCCTGGTCTCAGACATTATGTTACATTTTCTAGAAGCAGCCCAGGCTGTTTTGCTGCATATTCTGGAGAAGTTCTCTGTCCAAGAACTTTTGTTGGCTTTGTTTCTTTTCTTTTTCAATCGGGTAGGGTAAAAGAGTTATCAGCCCTCAAGTGCCTCATGCTATGGAGTTTCTCAAATTGGAGAGAATGTTAGGAAAGTTAAGTGGCGTGGTCCGTTTTTAGTATGCATTGTAGGACAGAATCAGCTCACCATGCAAAGGATGCCCACTGCTCCTAAGACCTAGTCCTTGGGGCTGGAAAAATGACAACAGGAACAACTTCTATTCTTCAGTCAGGGTTGTGTGGCCTTGGTGGCTGGGAGGGGGATGACTTCTTACAATTCCACAAAATACATCTATCTAGGACCAGCAGTTCTCCCAAACACTGCAAGTGGGAGCTGTATTCATCTCCTCTTTTCACCTCCTTGTTTTCCTTGGTCCCTTCACATTTTTTTTAATATTTCATTGGGGATTTGGGGAAGGGGAACAGCCAAGTTGTTGTCCTTTGAAATTAGTTGTGGAGGGCACAGCTAACTCAGCTTCAAGTTTATTCGCCATTCGGCCGCCCGTTGGCAGCTCATGGCAGCTCAGCTCAAGGTGCCATGTTCAATCTTAGTTGCAGGATCCCATGCAGGAGTCGAACCAGCAACCTTGTTGTTAGGATCACGTGCTCTCACCAGCTGAGCCATCCTGCCATCTGTTGGCAACTCAGCGGCAGCTCAGCTCGGGTGCAGCTCACTGGCCCATGTGGAAATCAGACCGGTGATGCTGTTGCTCAGAGCGCGCACTCTTAATCAACTGAACCACTTGGCCAGCCCCCCTTAAATCTTTTTAAAAGGACTTACTATGTGCCAGGCACTGAGGACTTAAAGAAAGTAAAACATGGCTCCTGACCTTATGAGCTCACGTCATAGTAGGGAAGATGGACTCATAAAGAAAGAGCACTGCTCCGTGGTGCAGGCAGGCCAGTGAAAGGACAAGCAAGTAGGCACATGTCCAGATGAAAATGGAAGCACCCAATTGCTTGTCTGGACACCCACTGGCTGACATCATGTGGACAAAAGGTGCAGATCAATAAAGGGGTTGCTCGCCCCTCACAATGGCACTGCCTCGAAGTAGTCAGTGTGGCGAGGTTTCCATAGACCTGGGTTCGAATTATGCTCTACTTCTAGCTGCATAACCTCAGGTGAGGGCCTTACCCTTCTGAGGGCTTCACTTACTGACCCCCAAAATGAGGACAATGATAGCTCTTAGCTGTGACGATTAAAGTGGATGTGTGCAAGCAGATGGCACATAATAGACACTCACTAAATAACATGTGTCCTTTCCCCAGGTCTACGTCAACCCAGTTTCCCTATAGTTTTTGAGTGAACAGCAGCATAGCCTCTCAAAGCCCTATTCCCAGCTGGGACTAAAGACCAGTGGTGTCCTGGGAAGTATCTCCGAGGGTCTAAGGCTGGGACTGTGTTCCCCTCCTCTGCAGAAAACTTGATGTCTTTCACGTTAGATCGGCATACTATACCCTTGTCTCCAATTCCCCTTCCTCAGTGTGAACTCTCTCTAGTCAGCTCCCAGCAAACCTCTCTTAAAGGTAAGCCTCTCACCTCTGGTCTGTGCTCCCAGGAACCCCAGCAGTGCCTGAGAATCACCCCAATCCAGCTTCGCACAAAAGGCTGCAGCCACTGTCGTCCTCTCCTGACAAACTGAGCCCGAAGCTGTTAAGATCTCTTCTGTTAGAACTTTTTAACGGTGTCATAAATCTTTTATTAACATTTGGTATTATACTAATTAAAACTGTTCTCTGTATGTATTATTAATTTCCCTAGCACTTCTTGCTGGGGTGACGTTTTTAGCCAGCTAAGCAGAATGTAGCACAGTAAATAAGAAGAAACTCATTTCCAGACAATTAGCCTTGCAGAAAAATAAGTTGGTTAATGGAAGGCATGATGATTACAAATTTTACCTAAATAAACAGGGTATCTTAATGGTAACTCTTCAAGCTAAGTAAACAGATTGGGGTGGTAATGTCCTAAGCAATACTTAAATGTAACTGTTTAATAAATTGGTAAATTACTCATTTCATCTTAGAACAAAATGGTAATACTGCAGTAATAACCTAGTATATATTCCGTAAATATGAAGCATTATCACTTTAGCTCTGTAGAAATCACCACAGTGATATGTCAGCATTGATCTAAAACTGCAGCATTTTATCTCAAGTTTATTACCCATTTTTGAGAATCGCTGAGATTTTCAGAGCATAATGGCAATAAAAGAAGAATTTAAAAAGCGCTTTAATGTGCATAAGTTAATCAGAGGTATCCTCGGGGGAAAAAGGAAATTTGGTAAAACATGAATTATAAGCATCATTTAAACTTACTTTGGACACTAGAGATAATAAATGGCACCATAATTTAGAAATAGCTTTTAACATCAATGACGGTAAGTACCACTTTACTGTTCATAAGAATTGCAGAGCAATGGTGCTGAGGCCAATTTTATTAGCCATTTTTTTCTTTATAAAAGCAATCCAGCCCTTTCCACAACTGAGGAGACAGGAACAAGAGTTACGTGCTAATATGCAAAATGCATTTAAGTTTTTTGAAATAGAGAATAATAAATTGTGCCAAAAGATAGAGTCTGGAGACAAATGAATGATCATTTAAAAAGAATAAGGCTCTCTCAGAGTTTACATATTTGGGGAAACTTGATAAAAAAAAAGTCAACAAATTGTTCATACATTTTCCCATTTGCCAGAGCACGCGGGTGTGCTTTCAAATCCAACTGATGAAGCCATAAATCTCGGCGATTGGGAGATGCCGCCACAGAAATATATTTTTGTAAATTGTCGCCACTGACAAGTCATTTTTAAACTATAGAAAGTGCAAGTTCAACTTTCTCTTCAGTGTGCCCAAGCAACCTTCCTGCAGAGAAGCCTCAGACTCTGACCTCCACTTACCAAGCACAGCCCGATGGGGTGGGGTTGCTGGCAGCCGGGGAAGCGTAAGCCCTGCAGCTCAAACTGTGGGTGGGCCAGTCGCCAGGACCCACTGAACCACCTACTAAGTGCCCAGCGCTCAGAGCATTATGGGGCCTGGGAGAAGCTTGTCTGGCGCAATGCATGGCCAGGTTGGCAAAACCCGGCTTATGTGACAGAAACAAATCCCAGACGTCAGCCCAGATCCTGCCCCTCAGGGTTTACTAACTCCAGGTTCAGAGTCTGGTAGGTTTGAGGACAAACAAAATAATCCACCTCACTTGATCTTCAAGTCTTAGGTGCAGTTGAGTAACACAGATGTCCCCCCTCCCTGCTTTTGAACATGAACGATAAAAGGCGTGGGGTCTTTATCAAAAGTAAGTCCTTCTGGAGGTAGGTGGGGACAGACCCCTACATATTGTGCAGCTGGGAGGGAGGCAAGGAAAGGAGAAGGTCAAGGAGGTGAGGTGAGGAGCAGCCCTGGCAGGATTCCTCGCTGTGCACATTCAGGCAAAGCACAGGCCTGCCGGCCCCCTATCCACCTCACCCTGCTTCCTCGGTTTGTGTTCCCCTTACGTCCAGACCCTCCATCACTGTCTGCTCACCAAATATCCCTGACCTGCAGAGAGACAGAGTCCAAGACATACAAGTTTGCCTGCCTCATCAATAGAGAGGCCACCTTTTGTGTGAGAACCACGCCTCCCATAGCCATGTCTGGCCCCCATCTCCATAGAGCACCCCAACTTTGGTGGAAAGCCTCAACTTTTGAAACAGACCGAGGCATCCTGGGCTAGGAGATAGAGAACTGTTGTAGTCAGCTGTGTGACCTTGAGCAAATACACTTTAAAGTCACCAAGCCTTTGCTTTCTCATCTGTCAAGTGAGGTTTCAAATGTCAGATTATTGTGAAGACTGAGTGAGGAAGCATAGAAGATGTCCTGAATATAGTGCTCAGCACATGGTGGGTGCTCAGCACATAGTAGGTTTCTTCCCTCACTGGAGTCAGAACATCTGGATTCCAACCCATAATACCCTGTGGGACACTGGTTAAGTTATTTCATGTCCCCAAACCTCAAATTTCTCATCTTCAAAGTGGGGTCTACTTCTTAGGTTTGTTTGAAGGGTTAAAGGTAATTATTTGTATAAAATGCTTAGTTCGCTGACTGACCTACAGTAAATGTTCTGGAAATTCTACTTCCTGTGATTATTATTATATACTCAGTAGAATATAAACAGGTACTGAGCAGTCGCCATGTATCAAAAATCAGTAACTGAAGTAAACAGAAGCCCCAGAAAGCTGTAGAGCACCTGGTTATTCTTACTTAGAATAATCTAGGTTTCCTACAACTATTTCTAGAATATTCTTTGGCGGGGAGACATTGATTGCACTTCCGGGCTCTAGATGCTGACATACTGGGTTTGAATTCCATCTAATGTATGACAGTGAGCAAGTCACTCATCCTCCCTGGGTTTGCTTCCTTCTCTCCAGATAAAGTACAATTTATCTTGTGAAAATTCATCCACCACTAATAAGAATAGTAAATGCATCATAGTGCTTATCTGCCTCTGGTGAAGAGGTTATGTCAACGGGTTATGTCATTTAATCCTCAAACAAGCCCATGAGGAAGACCTATCCTTACACAGGACAGGAGAGGTCCCTGAGCTCAGAGAGGCAAAGTGACTTGTCCAAGGCCACACAGCCAGTGGTGGTAAAAGCTGGGATTTTAATTCAGGCCTGTAAAACCTCCATACGTGTTGTGGACATTTTGGGGTGGAAGGCAAGCCACAGGTAGGTGCTGCCTTCCTTCCCTGAACAGAAAAACCCTCAGCATCTGGCATCTGAGGGCTACACCATGGTTCCTCCACACCCACATGATCTCGCTAGAGCCCGGTTAGCCCAATTAGGGAGCGGGCAGACAAGACCCCTGAGTCCTTTAGGTAAAAGGCAAGACCCAGCACCTTCCAGCCACCCAGAGGGGGTTCAAAAGAGAAAACCCAGGGGATAGGGTGGTAGCAGCAGCAGTACGGTAAATACAACCCAAGATGACTCTGGCTTGTATCTGAAATGGTGTAGGGATGATAATTTTCAACTGTTTAGGTTAAAGTCCTGGCATCAGAGTGGCCTTGGGGATGTTGTGTCGCTCCTCAGAGCCTCAGTTTCCCCATCTGTAAAATGGGGATTACAATGGTACGTAGTACCTCTCTCCTAGGGTCGTTGTGAGGATTACATGATATTGTGCGCATACTGTCAACAAAGGGAACCCTCGGAGCTCCCCGACCCATCGTGGTACGGTACACATGGCCGCAGCCCTGCGGGGCCTTGACGGGCCCAGGGCCCCATTCCAGCGTAGAGGGGCCCCTCCAACAAACGAACTTGAAATTGCACGTGTTAATAAAGGCACCCCTCCCCCCCAGGGCCCTCTCCCAGTGTCTCCCCCCCCCCTTCCCCCGTTGGGCCTCCTCTCTGCACTCCCTACCCTGCCTCCTCCTTAGTCCCACCACTTCCTAGGAACAAAAGTGTCCCAGCTGTGGCGGCCCAGACAACAGATGCGAGTGCCCGCTGTTTAGCATTCTGGATATTCACTGGAGACTTTCTGAGCCCAACGCCACCTTGTCCAGCCCCAGGGTCTCAGCGGGCCTTGCGCATCAGCACCCGCGGAGGCCGCCTTTCCCCAGAGGTTCCGTCGTCTAGAGCTCTCCGCCTCCGCCCGAGGGCTGTGTCTATGCAGGCTGCGTCTGTGCTGGCAGGAAGGAGTGGATTTTCCTGGGTGCGGGAGTGAGGGAGGCAAAGGGTGTACTGCCGTTCCAGGTTCCAGGCCTTGGAGAGTTTCAGTGCGTTTCAGATAAATCCATGGATCAATAGGGCTTGATAGCAAATATTAATACATTCCAGGTAATTGGCCAGCACGGGAACTGCGCGGGGTCTGGAGGCTTTTAAAGGCAATCTAAAACTCCTACTCCGTTTGAAGATTTGGCTTCTTTAAAATCGGGGGAGTCTGGCTCAGCACAAATCTCTCTAATGACCCTGAGGCCAGTGGAGCTTTCTCAGGCTGTGATCTGTGGTCAGATGGGGCACAGCCAGCCAGGCGGGACCCGGCGTTTGAGTCCAGAGCCAAGTTAAAGCGCGGGCTGAATCCAGGCAGGTTGCCTGTCTTTTCTGCTCCCCAACTTCCTTATTTGTAGAATGAGAACACAGGACCTTTCTGAGTATTCAACGAGATGGTGGAAGGTGTAAAAACCTCTGGTCAAATATGTTTTTCTTCTCTCGTCCACCTCCTCTCCACACCAATTGGAGCACATCAAAGGGGTTTAATAACTAACTCATTAATTGGCAGCTGGTCTGACATTTACAGTAACAACTTTGTCATTTCAGCTAAAGTGACATGCAGATATGGCCACAGATCTCAGGTAACACCAAAATACTGACATTTCTAAACAGATCAAGCCAGACCCAGTTTCTTAGATGGCTACTCTGCCAACATCACCTTTAGTGCCCGCAAGAGAATTGACTGCGGCGGGGACACTGCCCCATTCCTGCCCTTTCCTCCAAAAGAACAACACCTCTGATTAAACCCCTACGTCATTAGAAGGCGTTTAATTAGATTTCTTATCCATAAACATATTTTTAAAATGCTTCTACTCTCATAATAAATTGATAATCAGCTACACCATAAGCCATGGGGTTTTACTTTCCCTGGAAGAGTCCTTAATGACTATGTAGCCCTAATTTTACAGATGTAGAAACCAAAGCGCAGAGAGAGAGTCAAAGCCACTCGCTCAGGGCCACACAGCAAGGGAGCGACAGAACTCAGTGGCGCACTCCATGGGCCCGCTGCTGGGTGGCACGAAGGAAGGCACCCATCACTGTGGCATTTTGGCAGGATTTTTCGAATGTCTGAACCACAAGAAATTGCACCACTTGGTCTGGGCGTCGACTGGGTCTGGGAGTCGCTGAGAGGAGACGCTCATGGAGTGCGTACTTGGGAATGTGGGGCAATCGTCGCCATTCACAGATGTGCGCTGGAAACCCCCACTGCTCCAGGACGCAGCGCCTGTGCCACACGTATCGTTCTCCGCCTTGGGCTGCATTTTAGCGACTCTGAGGCCGAGGACGGGATTTTGGCCAAGGTTCCCAGGAACCTTCAGCGCTGTCACAACCTAAACCCAGTTCTTGGTCCAGCAGTCTCGGCAGGAAGTTGGAGGCCACATTCCGAGGCTCCTAACCTAGAGCTCCTAGCTGGACCACTGCGGAACAGATGCGCAGCACGGCCTGCTGCAGCCCGGGCCCCGGCCGCCAAAACCGCGCAGCTGGCGGTCGGACCAGCCTGGGCAAGGCCGGGCGTCCTTCGTCCGCGGGTCTGCGGGAAGAGCCGCAGGCCCCAGCTGCTCACCAAGGCATGTGGGGGAGGTTGCCTGGCCCAGGGGCGCAGCGGGGCCTCCGGGTCTCCCTGCTGCGCTGTGGCAGCCGCGGCTAAGTCTCCCCGCTCCCGCAGGGAGGCCCGCGTGCAGGTTTGGGAGGTGAGAGGCGCTGGGCGCCGTTGGAAATCGAGACCGCCCAAGCTGGAGTGAGAAGGCCCTTGTCCACCTAGATCTTCGAGCCTACGGTCAGGGTGGCCGCAGGTACCCCTAGGCCGCTTCTGCAGCCCTTACTAGGCAAAGCCCCCCCCACACACCCCTTTCCTCCCGAATGTTAGAGAGAGCATATGGTTTGGGGGAGAGAGCGTGGGGTCGGCGTCGCAGCCAGACCAGAATTTCTGAACTTCTTTGAGCCTTAGTGTTGCCAACTGCAGAATGGGAGGAACATCCCAACCTGGCAGAGATGTGCAAGTCATCGTAAACCACACACTGCGTGCAGGGCGCACAGTCCCGCCGGGGAGGGCGGTACAGAGTTGCGGAAGGGGAGCCATTCCAATGTGCCGGAAGTGAGCACCAGCCGTCTGTCTGTCAGTCTGTCTGTCTGTCTGTCTGTCTGTCTCTGGCTCTGATCCGATCAGCTCCCAGTTACATCCCTCCACCCCAGGCTCCACCGGCCACCGCGAAGCCTCCTGGGGAGAGCTAAGCATGGCTAAACCCCTCGCCCTGGGCCGGATCGCCTCGCTTCTCTTGGCCGACACCTCGGGCCAGGCCTCCCCGCCTGCGGGCTGCATCCCGAAACTAGAAACTAGCGCGCAGGGAGAGCCCGCACCGCCAGCCCCCCTGGGCCAAGAGGCCTCCCTGTCCTCCATCTGTAAAATGGGCGCAGCTTTAGAGACACTCAAATCCAGGCAAGGGATAGCCGAAGGGAAGGGCAGCGAGGCTGCCTCCAGCCCTCGCCCAAAGGCGGGCTTCTTCTCACCTGAAGTCCCCTCTGCGGCCAGGCTCGGCGTCCACACTCACCCGTCTGCCTCCGGAGCGTCGGCAGCTTTCTCGGGCCGGGCTGGGGAGTAATGCTGGGCGAGGATCGCGAAGGGGAGCGCCCGTGCGGGCCTCCCAGCCTCCTCCGGATTCTCTTTCCCCTAGGCTCAGCCTCGGGGGCGCCCACCTGATCTGTGCCCCGACTTTGCTTCACAGCCCTCCCGTTGGGGATGCTGGGAGCTGTGTCCTTTACCGTCGCGCCCTCGGGCTCTATTCCGACGCAGCTATAGTAGAAGCGGTGACCTACAGGCTTTGCACATCGTGAGGAGGGGTTTAGGCACCAAACACCCTCACATCACTCAGCGATCACTGCCCTCCTCCCCCCTCCTCCACTCGCACTGCTCTGGGTGGGCGCAGGGGAGAGACAGTCGCCATCTGGCCCCACACGAGTGGGCTCAGCACCCTAACTCGAAGATATTCCTGGCCTGTCTCTGGCTGGGCAAGGCTTGGTTGGGGCAAAGCGCTCAGAAACGGTGAACGCCCGGGGGGGGGGGACCTGGGGCCTCCCCAGAGCCTCAATGAGACTAGGTCTGCATCCCCGAGCCTGCCTGACCCCAAGCGGGCCTCTCGGTCAGAGACTATTTTAAAGCAAGGCACGAGAAAGAAAGAAAAATACGCATGTGTATCCCCCAAAAGGCCCAAGAATTGAGGATCACTCTGACAAAAATAACAAAAGTAATTTAGAAAAACAAAAACCACTAAGATTATTGTGGAGAAATAGAATTAAAATGAGGGAAATTGGAAAAGCGACGCCAGTCCCTGAGGATAGGGGTTGCTCGTCTAGCAAACGCAAGAAAAGTCTCCCTGGTACTTAGACACTCAAGTCTCCAGCAGAAGGGCCAGCCTTTCAGATCCCGATGATGGCGTGCATCGGGATTCTTAGCGGGGAAAGCAGAAACATTTCAGGAAACACACTCTTGGAAAGAGGCCCGAAGCTCTGAGTCACCCTAGGCACTCTCTGGAGTGTCTTTAAGTCCCCAGCTACTCAGATCCCGAATCAGGAGGGCTTGCAGGTGGAGGTGAGGGTAGGAACTGGGAGCTCCAGCTGTGTTTCCTAGACTCCCTCCCCTTCCTTGCGCGGAGCCAGTGCAGACAATGCCGCATCCCGCGTAAAACGAAGACTCCCAAACACCCGAGCTCGCTGGGTCGTGCTTGGCCTGGGGGAGGCGGAGGGAGGAGGCAGGCGCGGCTGCTACAGGCCTCGGAGACAGCACCCCATGAGTTTGGGGGAGGGAAGCTACTGGGAGCTCAGCCTGGAGGACAGAAGGAGAGGGAGAGAAGCGGACGGACAGAAAGATAGAAGCAGAGTGATCCTGAGCTAGCAGAAAGAGAAAACAAAAAGGACAAAAGAGAGAGAGAGGACAGACAAAAAGAGAAACCTAGAGAGAGACGAGAGGGCCTGGCAGTCAGAAATTGGGAGAGGAAGGCGGAGGGAGAGAGGATATGACAAAGAAACTAAAAGCAATAGAGAACGGAACTATATAAACATAAAACTGTAAAAAAGAGGAACAACATATGGTAAAGATAAAGATACAGAAACCAAGAGTAACAGAGAGGAGAAAATAGAGAGCATCGTAGAGAAAGAAACGGAGAGGCCAGAACAAGGACAGGTTTTAAAGACCGAACGCGAGAATGAGAAAAGGAAAAATCAAGGAGGAAGAGGAAATGTTCACAGACGCTTCGACTGTGTGTTATTGTTGGGAGGGACCACCCGCTGCCAACCCGGGGATCCCTAAACTTCCGGCTTTTGAGCCAAAGTAAAGCTGGGTGTTCTAGGCCAAGCCGTTTTCACACCTGAGTTTGGGGCTCTGGGCGTCCCTGGCGCCCCGCCCCCTCCTGTCCAGCAACACCGCAGGGGCTGCAGTGGCGTCACACGACGTCACGCTTCACCTGTGGACCCATGGAACCCAAAAGGGCGCGGGTGTCCTGGGGCTGTCCGCTGCAGTGCTCCCCAGACATCGAGCATTTGGAGACACAGGATGCTCCCCGGCTCTGCGGAGAGCCCACCCGCGATGCGCCCAGATTCCCTACAGCCAGTCGGTGGATCCCGCCCAGAGTGTCTCGGAGGCCTCACTGAAAAAAGAGTGGACAGTGGGTTGTGGGCAGGGGGGGCGGGAGAGTCTCGGCGACCCCAGAAGTTCCAGGTCACCACGCCTCCCACCCCCTCAGTGGGTTTGACCTACGATGGCCTTTCACTCCCCAACTTTGGCGCGGGTCTGCGACCTCTGGGCCTAGAGAGCCCTTCCCACGTGCATCCCATCCCGCGGGTACCCAGACTGTGGGTGGCCGGCACACACTGACCTGCACCGCGGACCCTCCGCGGGCCGGGGCCAGGGCTAGAGCTGAGGCGAATACCATCCGAGCTTGGAGAAGTGGACGCACCCCGCACACAGCGGCTTGGCTTCTACCGCCGTAGGGGTGGGGCGCAGGCTGGGGGACGCTGAGCATTATTGGAACGAAAACGAAATAAAGCGGCGTTAAGTGAAATAGCTAACTTTTTATTAAATAAAACGACTTAAATAAAAGGAACAGAAAAGGAGAGAAGTGGACCCTGCCTAAACGCAGGGTGCGCCAGCCCCTGGCGCTTCCCCCAACCACCTGGTCGGCCGCCCCTCCTCCAGCGGCCCCAGTGGGGAAAGCAGGTGGCCAGTTTCTAAAAAAAAAAAAAAAAAAACCAAAACTTTTATTATTTACACATTTGGGCAAAAGTACAAAGTATAATACAGGCGCCCGGCCCGGGGGAGTGCGGGCGAGGGGCGGAGAAACGTAAGGCGCTTTCTTTGTCAGGCCCGGGCCTGGGGTGGGACCGGGCACGGGGCGGGGGCTCGGATTGTGCAGCCGCGCGGAGCCCGGGCCCAGCCCCCCTCCGCAGCCGGCGGAGAAGCGGCTGCGCCCCAGGGCCTCCTGGAACTTGGCGGCCCCTTCCCCTCTCGGCCTCGGTTACCCCCCAGCCCTGCTGGGGGCCCGGGGCGCCCTGCCGTGTGGGGGCGGCGATCCTCGGCGACCATGCGCGCTGGTGGCTCACACCAGAGAGGTGACGGCGGGGACTTTGGAGCTATCCTCCTCCCAGGGCTGCAGATTCTGCAGAGCAAAGAGCGACGAGTTGTGCAGACAGAGCGGGTCAGGCTGGATGGAGTCGTTGAGGCTCTTCTGGAAGGCGTCGTGTTGCAGCTGCAGCATGAGCCGGCTCGCCTGCTGCCGCTCCGCCTCCCGCTCCTCCGCCGTCTGCCGCCTGCACCGGGGGAGGGAGAGGGACGGCACCGTTATGCACCCGGCGCCGCGGGGCGGCAGGCAGGGCCCCAGCCCTCCCGGGAGCCAAGGCCAGCCAGGAGCCTCGAGGCGCTGAGCCCGTCTGCCTCCCGGTGCTGTGTGTGCGGTAGGCCCGCACATCCCGGGAGTGGGTTGGGTCGCTTGTTTTTGTTGTGCACCAGGCATCCTCTGGGAAGGGCCTCCGCCCGCTGCCCACCTGCACGCCCGGGTATGGTGGCTTTGCCAACAACAAAGATTGTTTCTTTTGCGGGATAGCAAGGGCAGGGCATAGAGACAACTGATTCTGCCCTGCGGGCAGTGGGATCGCTGGGCTCTGCGGGTGGGCGGGCGGGCTCTGCATCGCCCGCGTGGTGTCCCCGGGCGGGGTCAGATTCATCCCGTTCTCCCAGGCCCAGCCTCCAACCCCTCTTTCAGGAGCACTTCGCCGTTCGCGGGTTAGGTTGAAATAGGAATCAGATAGACGCGGGGCTGGAGTCGGGCTGGGGAGCTAGCTGGGCCGAAGCCCGTGTGGATGGTCGGAAATCCGAGAGGGCCAGAGGGAGGGTGGGGGACTGGAGGGGCAGGTGAGAGGAACCCTGGCCAGCGCAAGAGATGTCATAAAACACCGAGAGAGTTGGAGAGGCGCAGAAGAGCGACACGGGGATGGACACGGAGAAGCCGAGGCGCGGGAGAGCGCGGAGACAAACATAGGCGTACGGGGGCCAGAGAAAGGAGATAAAACCTGGGAAGGAGCGGGGGGAGGCACGGCCCTGAGAGCGCGGAGACAAACATAGGCGGACGGGGGTCAGAGAAAGGAGATAAAACCTGGGAAGGAGCAGGGGAGGCACGGCCCTGAGAGCGTGGGTAGGGGTAGCACTGGATGGGCAGCGCACGAGGCTGCGGCGTGGGGCTGGGAAGGGCGGGTGCAAGGTGGGACGGGCCGGGCCTCTCTCACCGCCACTTGGTCCTCCGGTTTTGGAACCAGGTCTTGACCTGCGCGTCCGTCATTTTGAGGGACTTGGCGAGCGCCGCCCTCTCGGCCGAGGCCAGGTACTTCTGGCGGTGAAAGCGCTTTTCCAGCTCGCAGATCTGCACCCGGGAAAAGGATGTGCGCGGCTTCTTACGCTTGGGCGGCGTCCTGTTCTGGTAGGGGTGGCCGATGCGCCTGGTCACCGTGAAGGGCGTGAGCGCCGCCGCCGCTGCGGAGACACAGGAGGCCCCCTGAGGCCCAGCCTGACTCCATTGCCATTCAGGCCCCATGTGGATGGAACCCGTGCCGCCTGGTGGGGCGCAGAGTGCTTCGCTATTTCGTTGGTCCCGCGCATCCCGAGCGGCACCGAGCCACTTGGGAGATGCCCCCCTCTTCCCCGGGCGCAGGTTTATGTCCCCGAAACTTACTGATTTTCCTCCCCCAGCGTTTGCCCGGGGCCCTGAGCGCCGAGGCCTACGCCTCGCTTGGCCCTCCGGAATCGTTTCCCGGAGCGGAGCACGCAGGGCTCGGCGCCTCTGGCCCTGGTAGGGCCGAGGCCCGGCGCCTGTTTGCTCTCCCAGCTCACCTGTAAAGCGGTCTTTGACGAAGCGGCGGCTGCTCTCCATCCAGGGGAAATTGAGGCCGCCCAGGCTGGAGACCGTGGGCACGGAGGGCATGGCGGGCAGCGCGCTCGGCAGAGGCGGCGGCACGGCCCCAGGCAGCGGCCTGTGCGCTGGCACCCGGATCACGCCGGCGGGCGCCAGGCTCAGGTTGACACTGTAAGATCCCGCGTCCTCGAAGGGCGCGCCGAGGCCGGCAAAGGAGGCGGGCAGAGACGGGTAAGTGGCGCCCGGACGGCCCCCCGGGGGCCCTCCCAGGTAGCTGGCGCCGTCGGGGCCCCGCGGGGCTGGTGCGCTGTCCTGGTCCGGGCTGTTGAGGATCTGGTCGATGCCGAAGCTGATGGGCTCGTGAGGGTGTGGGGTCTGCGCGCTGGCGGGCGCCTCCATCCTGGGTGGGCGGAAGGGCTGGGCTGGGCTGGGCGGGGAGGCGGCTGGGTCCCCGTTACGGCGCGGCCATGGAGCGCCCGGCGCCTCTCCTCGCACTGAAACTTTGCCAAGAGTGCGCGGGCCCGACAGGCTCTGTGTCATCTTTCTTGAACCGAACCTGGAGTTTCCGCTGCTAATTCCTCTCCCGCCGCAGCCATTGGCTGCGATCAACAAGCCTCTCTCCTCCCATTGGCTCCCGGCTTTCAATAAAGGCCTAATTCATGGAAATAGGAGCTTAGGGACTGTTCCAAGGTGACATCATTTTAACAAACGAACAATAGGTCAAATTTATTAGCCGGGATAATGGGCGGCGGATATTAGCGCCCGAACCGCAGCCTCCCAAACCCGAAATCTAACGAAGCTGCAATTAGCAGACGCTCCCCGCTCCTGCGGGTCCGGGCCACTTCCCCGTGGCAGAGCGGGGTAGGCCAGGGTTCTTTGCTTCCGAAATTGCCCTTTGCTGAGGGGGTTTTCGTTTTCTTCCAAATTTTCTCATCTGAACAAAAACCAAACCTTATGAATCCTTTCAAATACAAAGGAGTTGTAATCCCGGAACGACCCTGCAGATCCGCGGAAGCGTCTTGGACACTTCACCGCCGCGGAAGCAACGAAAGGGGCGCACCCCAGGGCGTAAGCTTCGCGCTCTCTGCGCGCGGGGTGACGCGAGCACCGCAGCGTGCTCCGCGCGCTCAAGGACATCAACCCGCGTGGGCAGAATTCGCCCGGGCCTGGGCTTCGGCCCCGGCATAGCGGCCACTTTGGAGACACTCCCTGGCTCCCGCCAGGCGGCGGACCGAGGCGTGACTCTCAGGTGCCCACGCGTTCCCGGCCTGGCTGGGCTAGGGACCCGGGGTCGCCCGATGGGGAGCGGGGACCCGGTACCTCGAAATTCGTTGCGGGGTGGACGGGACTGTGGTCGCTCGTGGGGACCCGCCCGTGGCGCGACAGGTGTGAGGACCTGGGGTTCTTAAGGAGCAAGGGCGGGGCGGCTCATATTTAGAGCAAATAGCGGGATTTCTTTGGGTAACGGCAGCAGCGTAACCCTCCCGCTCCAGTGCAGCCTGGGCGCTGGGACCACTCCCTGCTTTGCTCGCGCCCTCGGGGGCTGTCCAGGTGGGCCGAGGGGCGCCGTGGACGGGACCGCACGCGGGGCGGTCACCCCCTGCGCCAGCCTCAGCTGTCTCCCTTGGGGAGAGACATACAGAATCGTTTTCTACGCGCTAGTAAAATCGTTGGGTGCAAACTGCTGCACCCGTGGCCAGGCCTCTCCCTCGCGCTCCCTGTCTTGCGGACGTGGTGAGAAGTCGGATGTGAGGTTGGCCAGAAATTAGTTTAAATTCAGCCCGTCACTTTCTGGCTGAGTGACCTTGAGCAAGTGACTTCATATCTTTTAGGCTTTGGTTTTGATCCGTAGAAAGAGCAATGCGTGCATTGCGGGATTGTCATGAGCCGGGAGGGCCTGGCACAGAGTAGGCACGGAGCCGCCGCAGCTGCCCTCCAACCCTACCCCCTCAGCGTGACGCTTGATGTAGAATTCTTATGATTCTTGTTTGTAGTTTTGTTTTGTTTGTGGAGGCTCGGCCTCTTGGAGAGAAAGCTGTGTTTGTCGTGGGGTCAGTCTCAGAGGACCAGGAAAGGCAGGAGGCAGCATGTTGGGGATTCTTCCTAATAATGTGCCCCCAAAAACAAGAGGTCTCGGGATTTGCAGTCTTAAGGCCTGAGTCCCTGAGTTAGGTCACCGCCGCCGTTGCGTGACCTTGGGCAACCTCATTGTTGGGTGGGGAGAATGAGGCCTCTGGGCAGCGAGGGGTGAGGAGCGCAGGGTGCGGTGGGGTCTGGACAAGCCGTCCTCCGCTCCCTCCAGGGCACAGGGAGCTTCAGATGGAGCAGCGCCTGGGCTGGGGGCCTCCTGCTTCCAATTCGGTCTCTGCCACTGGCGGTCTGGGGGCCGTTTGGTCCCTCACTGCCCCTCCTGCAGTCTCATTTTCCTAATTTGTGAAAGAGAAGGGGTGATAGCCCCCCCCCCAGGGTGGCTGTGGGAAGTAAATGAGATAAAGTGTGTGGAGGCGCCTGTGAGAAGCTATGGCGGTTACATAATAATAACTGTACCGACAGCAGTCGAGCTACTGGAGGTGGAGAACTTGGTGTGTGCCAGGCAGGGGGTGGGCACGTATATACGTGTTCCTCACAACAACCCTGTGAGGAAAGGGCTGTTATTGATCCCATATTTTTACTTGACGAGGGAACTGAGGGTCAGAGAACTCATGCGACTTACAGCCCCCACTCCGGGGTGGCGTCCGTGCCTCTCCACTTCCGCTTCCCTTCTGGCTCCCAGGCCTTTCTGTGCAACTTGGCTCTATTCAATTGGGCTGACGAGGCCCATACCACAGGTATGTGGGCACAGAATTAGGTGTGGGTGGTGTGGCCAACGTTGCTCCCAGGGCGTGGAGAGTGGCCCAGTGCTTAAGAATTGGATTCCCACCTCTGTTCACCAGCTGTGGACTCAGGGAATGATCCGTCCACTTTGTGCCTGTTTCCCCACCTAGTAAAGCAACAGTACTAGTGTCGGGATTCCATGAGCTCTTCCAGACGAAAGCGCTCAGCACAGTGCCTGGCATGGAAAGGGCAGCATCCACCTCGATGCCAGGGCCCAGCTTTCGGAAGACCCTGGACTTCCATCACCCAGCAGTAGGCACTTTGGCCCACTGGTCACAAGCCCCCCGCTTTCCCAGTACAGAGCAGAACTGTCAGGAAGGGCAGTAAATGGGGCAGTCACAGTCCCTGGGACAGTGGTTCTCAAGGTGTGTTCCTGGACCAGCAGTAGCAGCATCACCTGACAAGAATTTGTTAGAAATGCAAATTCTCAAACCCTGGCCCAGACCTAGAGAATCAGAAGTTGGGGAAGGGCTCAGCAGTCTGACTTACCAAGCCCGTCAAGGTGATTCTGATGCCCTCTCACATTTGGAATCCAGTGCCCAGAACAGGGTCCATTTCATCCCAGTTTTCAAATTTATTGTCATAACCCGGTGGCAAGATTCTCTCATCATTTGAAACTCCGATGAGATCTAATACCATCTGCATTTCATTCTCAGTGAACTCAATTGTGCCTTTTGATCATGTTTGCCAAAGTTTTGTCTATTTTATTGGTCTCAAAGAAAATACTTTTATTTCATTATCCTCTTTTTTTATGTCATTTTTCAGAAATGTTTTATTTTTAATTTCTTCTTTGTTGAGGTGAAAATTTAGTTCATTTTTGTCAATCACTGTTTTTGTTTTTTTTTGTTTTCTGTTTTTAAATAAAATGATGTAAGGCCATAAATTTACCTTTACGTATTTTTTTGGCCAAATATGTTTTGGTGCATATTTGGTGTTTCTGAGATGATAATTTTGCTGTTCCTGCTTACCTGCTATCAAATGACACCACACACACACACACACACACACACACACACACACACACACGAAAAATCAAATTCTATGAACTGGGGCGATGGGGCTTTCTCCTGAGTCCAGATGGGTTTGCAGGATACATGGCGTCTTCTGCTCTTCCCCATGGAAAAGTCTGGAGAAAGGATGGAGGTGGTGGAGGCCTTGCTGGGAGGCACATGGGGTGGGGGTGGGGAGGCTTCAGGGCTGAGAGTCAGGATGCTGGAATCTCACAGCGCCCACGTGCAGGAGGCCGGGTGTGTTCAGGCTCACTCGGCCACTGACTTCCTGTAGGAACGGAACTCAGTTTCCCTGTCTGTAAAATGGCATAGACATTGAATCTGGGCTCTTACACGTTTGGGCCAGCAGCCTTATTGGAGAGATTGATGAAAATATTATGGACAGTTTCCACAGAGAAAGACACAAACACATAGCTTGGCACACATGCCATGTCACAGGTTGCTTACCTGCCCTCTCCCCATTCTTTTCTCCTACACCCTAGTTAGGAGGCTCCAGGGGCCCTTCTAGTTCTCATGATGGAAGGCTCTAAAGACACCTAAAATTTATTTACTCATTCATTCATTTAGTCAACAAATATTTACTACTGAGCACCTATTCAAGTTTTCGGGACCATGTCCTAACTTTGGGCCATAGTTTCCCCACCTGATAGTGGGAGTAATGCAGTTTGAGCTCATCATTCCTGCCTTCCCAGATGCGTGGGCTCGAGGAAGACACTTCCTGAGGAGGTGGGAAGGGTCCAAGACTCTGCCAGCTGGAGGAAGGCAAAGGCCACCTGCTGCCGTGTGCATCTCAGGATCCCTAGCACAAGTCAGGACTCCTAGCACAGGGTGGCTTAGGGAAGTGACATCTGGCGCTGAGGGGCATGCGGTCGGGAGGCTGACGCTGGGACTCGAAGCCGCTGGGACTGTCTTGGCTACAAAGCCCATGCTTTTCTCTCTACGTCACACCCCCATTTTTACTCTGGAAGCCCACAGTAAGGATTCTCAGTCCCAGGACTGAGTGGAAGGGGAGTCAGTGGCAGGTCTGGGTGAAGGAGCCCAGGACTGGCGATGAGGGCTGGCCACCGTGGGGCTCCCTTCTGTCTCCCCACTGGCCCCGGAGCTCCCTCAGGCAGAACAGCGCCGGCAGCGTTCGATTCCATGTCCTGGGGCTGGGCCCAGAGCCGGGCCCACTGGAGTACTGCCAAGAGTCTGAGGGATTCGGGCAGCCGGTTAGCTCAGTTGGTTAGAGCGCAGCGTTCATCACACCAAGGTTGCCGGTTCGATCCCCACATGGGCCACTGAGCTGCGCTCTTTACAACTAGATTAAAACAGCTACTCGACTTGGAGCTGATGGGTCCTGGAAAAACACACTGATCCCCAATAAAATAAAATAAAAAAAAGAGTCTGAGGGAGTCAACTGAAGAGCACACAGCAAGGCCAGACGAGGGGGTAAGGAAACGGGGCGAGAAGGGCGTCTGGGAATTTGCCTGCTCAGTTCAGCACTCACCCCCCAGGCTCTTTCCAGCCTTTAAGACCCAGGGCAGCTATGGCCTCTCTGCCCATCCTCCTGAGCACGTCTCCCCATCCTTCTCTGTCCCTGCTGGTTTTCATCGTTGCGCTCGTTGCCTTCGGAACCGAGATCCTACTCACCCTGCTCACCAGCTGTCTGAGGACAGAGACTGTCTCATTCACTGCTATCCCTGTGGTAGGTGAATGAATGAATGAACAAATGATGTCCAGGATCTTTGTGCTGAATCAGACCCAGGCCCTGGCCTTGAGGAGGGTGCAGTCTGGCAGGGAGGCTGGCCGTGGCCTGACGAAGCTGGCCATGGGGCTGGCGGTTGGTTAGAAGACGGGGTAAGAACGGAAGCAGGCGGGGCAGAGAGATTCCTTTCTCCAGGGACAGGGCTGGTGGGCAGGCACCCCGGGCAGGCGCAGGCGCTCCGGGCAGGCGCAGGCGCTGGCCTTCTGGGGGGGCCTCCAACCTCACCTTACACCCTGCTGTTTGCTTCCACCACCCGGCAGCCATTTTTCCCATTTTGTGCTCTACAACTTTCCTCTCTTCCTGACAGATTTCTCTACTAAATTTGACTTCGTTTCAACACTTTTGTTGAGCAAATTACATTAAGATGGATGTTGCAGGTACCCTTTATGGTTTATTTATCGTGATACTGTTTGTATCTCACGCTTATAAATAACTTATGTTATAGCTTTTGTTTGTGGAAATGTAACTTACATATTTTATTACGTTTTCTGTAAACCTCAAAAAGAATCTTGTCAAGGAAGCGCTCTTATCAGCAATCCAAACTGTGGGACGTAAAAACCGACACTAACATTATTTTTTAATATGCCAAGGAGGCAGGTTACTCTTGCTGTAGTTTGAAAGGTTTGCTGTCATCGTAAACTTGCACCTCAATAAAACATTAAAAAGTCTCAAGAATGATTTTATAAAGTTCACGGAGGAGGAAGAGCCGGTGGCAGAACCCACAGACAACACTGGGGCCCAGGCACTGGACTGGCCTTTCTTTGGGAGGGCCCAGCCCAGCCCCCTCTGGGGATCCCAGAGGTTTCCAGGTGGACCTCCCCTGCCCAACTGTCCCCAGAGTCTGGCTGTGAGGAACTAGCTGAAGGAATTAAGGTGGAAAAGAAACACGAGTTTTGGAGTCAGGCTGACCTGACTTGGCCTGTGGCTTTGGGTCCGACTTTTAGTCTCAGTTTTCTGCTCTCGAAAATGGGGATAATAATACTTACTTGACATTTTTTATTGGGAAGCATTACATTTAAATAAGATGGCAATTTGCAGTGCTAGGTGGGTGTGCTCAATAAATGATAAATAAGTAGAAACTTATTTAATGCTCGTCTTGAAACTTTCACTTTCCCCCTTTTAGTCTCCCTGCTCTCAGGTGTGCATTTCCTTCCTCGCCATCAGGGGCCGAGTTCTCTCAAAGGCCACTTCCCCAGACTGCTGGACTGGCCCCATGTAGTGTACATAAGGTTTCCCCGTATTTCAGTTCTTTCCCCAGTTTCTCTCACCAAACCTATCCTGTTCTTTGTTCTCATGCTCGGCTCTCTGCTGGTTGCTGACTTAGTCACTGATCTCAGAGCTCATGGCTACACGCCAGGCCAGTTTTGCCGGCTGGAAGGGACCTCCAGTACTGTCACACGGAGGCACTCCGAGGGAGGCAGGGCCAGTGGAAGGGAGCCCAGTGGACAAGAGGGCTTTCCGGGCTGCTCAAATCATCACTCAGTGCGGGGACCTTGCACTCCTCTGTCCCCTCATCACAGAGGAGCCTGAATACAAAGCGCAGAACAAGGGAAACATCTAGAAAGAATACAGCTTTCTCGGGTCAGATTCTGAAAGTCAGTATAGAAGGCAAAAAGTGAGCAGTCAAAATACCTTCAAAATGTTTCCAGCTTGAGCATCAGCTGACGCAAGGGGCTTGACTCAGAGCCCCACACTGTGTGGACAGTCCGTGTTTGCACAGTGGAATTTCATCAGAAGGGTGCGGCGTGCCCACGGAGACCCACACCTTCCGTTTCATCTTCACTGAGGGTCATACACTTGTTAGGTGGTGGGCCCCGTGGAACTGCCCGCACTACTTATTTCTTCCTGGTGCTGAATGTAAGTTCGATACACCTGTGATCTGATTAGACCTAGAACGGATGCAGCTGGTGCTCTTTCGGGCGGGCTCGGCAAGCCTGAGTGTGCCTCCAAGTGCTTGTTTTATCCTTGGGATAGGATGTCTCAACAGAGAACTGCCACAGGGGCCTTCAGGTTCTCCCCAGGAGTCGCCACTGTCCCTTACCGAGGCAGACACCGGCAGGCTGCGTGGTGGGACGGCACAGCTCCAAATCGGGTTCCCATGGGCCGGGGGATGAGTACACAGTGTAATGTGTTCCCAAAACACCCCAGCTTCCCAACTCCCTTTCCCTTGCTTAGAAAGGGCACAGAATGGAACTGAGCCCTCTGAGGAAACTCAGGGTTCCCTTCCAGGTTTCAAGGGAGAAACCTGTAGCCAGACTCGGCCTCTCCAGTGCAGGCCAGCTGTGAGTCGGGGCAGGCAGCTTTGAAAATGGGCCCTGGTGGCCCCTGCCTCCTGGTCCCCACGCCCTGTGTACCCTCTCTACTTGGGTGTGAGCTGCCCTAGTGATTTACTTTCAGGGAACAGAACGCAGCAAAAGCGACGGACACCCCTCCTGAGGCTGGGTTAGAAGAGGCTGTGACTCCAGCTTGCTGCTCTCTCAGGCTCTTCTCTTTTACTTATTCTGATGCAGCCAGGCGCCACATTACGAGCTGCCCTATGAAGAGGCCTGTGTGGCAAGGAGCTGAGGGTCTCAGCCCGCCAATCCGTGAGGAGCGGAGTCTGCTAACCACCACGAAGGACTGTAGGAGCGGAGCCTCCCCAGGAAGCCATGTGACGATGGCTTCTGAAAAACAACTGGAACTAGATCTAAATATTAACTATTTCAACTCACCATGCTCAAATATGTCTTCCTTGGAAGAGACCACGAATTCCTTTGAGGTGAGACACACCTGGGTTCAGATCCTGCCTGGGTGACCTGTGTAAGCTGTGTACCATCTTTGAGCCTTAGTTTCCTCATCTCAGAAGTGGGAATACTGCTGTCTACCTCCCTGGGGCTGTTGTGAGGACTGAGGGAGGTGACACATGTAACGGGCACAGCAGAGGCTCAGCACGTGCTTGCTGAGTCCATCCTCCCGCCCGTGCTTGCGGCCCTGACGAGCAGGCCCTGCAGAAGTCAGCAGTGGGGCAGGCCTAACGAGTCCTCGGAGTGGGGCTCGCCAAGGCCAAGGCCAGGAGCCTTCCCTGGCTGGGGTGAAACCACCAGGTGACCTTGGGCAGTGAGGCAAAGAAAAGCAAGTGCACACTGTTATTTTCTTGTGAGCATTTTACTGCAAATAACACAGTGCTTTTAGGTCCTAGACTTTTATAAAGAAAACAGTGCCAGACTGGGATGAGCCTTCTGTGAAGCATTTCTGTGGGGTGGGTGTGCTGTAATAAGCCCCTGAGAAATAGAACTTCTCAAGTCAGACTTCTCCAAACAGTTGACGTTTTATGAAGTTCAGAATTTGCCTTCTCCAGGAAAGTTATATTTTTCACTGCTACTGAAACACAGTGTGAGGCCAAGGTTTACTGATCCATGAAGAACCACAAGTAACCCTATCACGCCACACTTTCCCCTGGTTTCCTGGGTTCACACGTGGACGACAAACATTTTGAGATAAACTTGGGACTCTGCCTTCAAGTGAAAAGTCTGTTATAAAACCCCACTGTCAAGAAAGGTTTCAAGAAACACTAGTCTGAGGAACGAGATTCTAATAGGAACCTCTGGATTTACTTCTTCCACAGTAAGGCCAGCCTCTCATGGCTTATCAGAAATAAAAGGCACAATATTTATTACAAGCCTGAACCATGAAGACAGAGCAGTGAGATACAAGAGCCATTCGAGAGTGGCGATCTCCAAATTAATAGCCTAGTTAGAGTCCCTCACGAACTGCGAAGGCCGGCTTCGTGCCCTGGGTGTGGGTTCAGTTGCAATCCCCTTATGTTAATAGGAGGTTCTATGGCGGGAGTGAAGCCAGCTGTTTCTCACCGTCTGAAAATATGAACTTTTAGTACCTGGCACTGTTTCGGGTGGCCCAAGAAGACAGGGCTGCTTTGAATATATATATTTTAGACACCTTCAGCTTCTCTTAAAAATGGAGCGGAGGCAGAAGGCCTGGGTGCTTCTTGCTGGGGTGGCCCGGCTCCTCCTGAAGAGATCTCTCTGCAGGCGGTAATTGCACAGCTTAATTCTTCTAGATGGAACCACTGCAGATTTATGCCAGTGAAAAGCAAACGTTGTTTGTAAGTCATTTAATTGTGTTACTGTCTCTCAACTTTATCAGATGCTGCTGAGGCAGACCAGGCTGTGTGCAGTCCTGTGGTTGTTCATTCTAAATGCCCACAGCTCAGAGTCCCCCCAGTGCTGTTCCTTCCAGACTCCTAACAAACTACTAATAAACAGGTTCAAATGGTATTTGTCTCAATCCAGGACCCATGCTGAAGGCTGCAACTCCAACAGATCCTTGGCCTTGATTGCAGAATCATTAACTAGGACACACTTAGACGCAAACCTGGTTTATTATGTTCTTTGGTTAAATATTGTTTCTACACTCCTCCAGAGCATTATAAGAACAAAGATAATGATATTTTATAGAAAGACTGAAAACACTTGCCTTTTCAGAGCAAAGAATGAATTTACATTGTTTGTGCACTATTATAAATTCTTATCATTAGGCCAGACTTATAAAAAGGTAGGGCTTTTGTTGTTTGTTTTTGAAAAATAGATTCCCCTGGCCTAGCCAACGTCACTGTCCTGGGAACCAGACACACAAGAGTCTCTTGATAAAGGCTGCTCGGCACACGGTCAGAGAAGTCGTGTCAGCTCATCATGTCCAGACTGCAGGCGTCGGTGCTGCCATCACTGCGCAGGACCTCTGCCACGTCCCTTCTGAAGACGGATAGGTTCTGGGTGAACCTGTGGAAAGAGGGAGAAAGGGCCGAGGGCAGTGGCAAGGCCAAGGCTGTAGGAGCGTCTGGATGGTCAAGTCAGGTGGCTGTGGAGTTCAGGACCTTGGAGAGGGCCCGAGATCCTGGCTGAGCACCTACCTTCCTCCCACGTTCACCACCACTACTGTTTGTCACCAGCACCCCTCTCAGAAAACAAGGGGTATCACCAAATACACTCTGACCATTTTGAGGGGTGCATTTTGTGGTTATTCTATTTAAAAATGGTTAAAACTCAAATTACACATAGATGGTAAGGAAAACAAAAGAACTGAAACTTATGTGCCAGGCAATGGGTTGAGTTTCCACATAAATTCATTTAGTCATCACAAGTCTTCCCAAAGGTAGATTTAATATTAGCATCCTCATTTCACAGATAAGAAAACTGAACTTAGTGGTTCAAAAGAGGCAGCCTGGGTTCGACCACCTGGGCTCCAATCACGGCTCCACCTCTGCTGAGCTGGGTGACCTTGGATGCACATTTAATGTCCTGTCTTCGTGCCCAATATGAGAAGCTGCCTCACGGCATTGTGGGAAATGAGAGATTATCGAGTGAATTGAGGCAGTGCCTGTAAGAGCCCGCCACAGTGCCTGGCAGGTGCAAAACACCAGTCCTTGCTGGCTAGCACTCTCTGGAAGCGAGGAGAGCTGTCTGACAC
This sequence comes from Hipposideros armiger, assembly GCF_001890085.2. NCBI lineage: Eukaryota > Metazoa > Chordata > Mammalia > Chiroptera > Hipposideridae > Hipposideros > Hipposideros armiger. The sequence continues at coordinate 4,956,351 of NW_017731375.1, read as the reverse complement.
CATTTCACAGCATGGCTCAGGAGGCGGCACTCAGATTCCCAAGGCTCAGGTGAAGCAATGTCCCCTGAGGCACCTAGGGTTGCCTCATTTAGTAAGTCTCTGGTGGCTTCGCAGGTTGCCCTTTCTGCTTGATAGGGGATCTTGGCATGGAATGAGCAGTCACGGGACCGTGTCCACAGAGCCCATCCGACTTGGCCTTGTATTAGCACAGCCCAGGCTGGTGACTCTACAAGAGCCTGAGGCTACTGAGATGACTGGTGATTTGCATTTCAAATGGTGCAGCATTTGGACACCACCACTTTTATAAAAGGTCGTTACAGGCAGTTGTTTTTCCAGAAAACGTTTTCTTTTTCCACCCTTCATTATTGTCTGTCTTCTTCATTAGACACTCCATGAGGGCAAAGCCTTGCACGGTTAGTTCACCACTGGTCTCCCCAGTGCCTGGCACATAGCAGATGCTCAACAAAACTTTGTGCACTGAATGAATGAATGAATTCAGGCATAGCTGGTAAGTTCAGATTCCTCGTATTGAGGTCTCACTGACAAAATACCAGTCTGTGTTCTTGTAAAACCAGGGACTCTTAAAGGTCAGGCAGAGGAAGTAATATTTACTGTGGGGCATATATCCTAGATACCATGCTTTACTACACTCTGCCATTTAAACATCACAACCAATTATCATCATCTCCGCTTTACTGGTGAGAAAAATGAGGATCAGAGAAGCGGCCTGCCTTACTCACTGCCACGCAGCCTATAAACAGCAGGGATACAGTTTAAATTTTATCTGACCTCGAAACCATCTGACCTGAAAACCTGTGCTGCTTCAAATGCCAGGAAGCCTTTCCTTGTCCTTCATAGAAGATCTGAGCTTTCTTTTTTGACCTTTTCACATCTCTCCTGTTGGATTATGAACTGCTTAAGGGCAAAGGCTGCATTTTATTTGTCTCTGCATCCCTATATAGTGCCAATACCTAGTCACATGTACTGGAGAGAACTAACCTGAGTCTAGGATTACAAGGCTTAACAGAAAAGCCACATCCACACGTGAGCTGTGTTAAGCACCATCCAGTTCTCTCTCGCAAACCCGGAGGATGCCCCTCCCTCAGAGATGCTCAGCCTCCTGGGCACTGCTCACCTGTCTCTGTTCTTGATGGACAGGTTCTGCTCTACTCCTTCCATCAGGTTCCCGAAGCACTGGGCAAGGACCTCCTGCTTGGGGAGAGGCTGGCTGTTTATCAGACTGGCCCTCAGTTCACCGAAATGCTGTTGGGAGACAGGACAAGCATCAGAGCTCTGACTCTGAACCTGGGCCTGAAGAAAGCCCTGGGGGAGGGGCTCTGAACTCTCAGAGGAGCTTTGGTCCAGGTCCACTTTGAACTGTAAGCCTTTAAAGAAAACTAAAGCAGCAGAGGCATTCCTAGGTATAAACTGTATTCACCTTTCTAACAGAAATCTCTTGCTGTAATTGTTCTTATCGTCCCTGAACAATGTAGGCTGGTTGAGTCCTTGCCACGTCTCTGGGACCGAGCCCATGGACGTCCTCCTGACTTTCATCTCCACTAATCACAGAAAGGCTGAAAGAGGAGGGCCTCCCAGGCTGAGGGGGAAGCGCTTGACTGAAAACGCCCAGGGAGCACTTCCGGCGGCTGCAGGCAAGGCCCAGGGTCCCGTCCTCTTCATCATTTTGTGAATACTCCTCAAATAACTCCAGGCTTTGTTCCAAGTCCCAGTCCTCCTGGGTTAGGATGGGTCTGCTGTGCTGAGGTGGGCACCAGAGGGCTTGCTTCAGTCTGAGAGAACTTTCTGGCACCAAGGACAATGTCTGTCATACCTGGTCACTGAGAGCCGCAAGCCCCTTCTCTGCTGGGTCTGTGGGCTTTTGTACAAACACAAGCTCTTAGGCTAAACACAGCTTCTAATCATTGGAAACAGCCTAATTTGAGCACAAAGACAACATTTTGCCAGTCATGCGTTTATCCTTCCAAGCCCGAACAGCATGATATTTAATTTCCATCATACATTAAAACAGCTCACATCAGAAACACACATAATTAATATGTAGTCAGACTAATACTTAAATACTATATATCAGAGGCATTAGACTGAAACCTCAGTGTCTTCCCGAACAAGACTGGGAATGCACAAAACTACTTATTTTTCCCTTTTATAATGATGCAGTGACTCACACCAAATAGAAAATTATTAGTTTTTCATCCCAAACCATGAAATATTGCCTCCATCAGTAAAGTATAATATTGTGATGTCATAAGCTTTTTCTAAACACTGAATTTGCCCTTATTCCTTCTCAATCATTTTAAAAGAACTGCTCTCTTTTATAGAGCTTGGATTTAAATCACAATAACACCGAGGGAAGACGAATGGCAGTGCTATTGAATGTGGCTAAAATTGGATACTTCAGCACAGGTGAATGATGAGACAGCTCTTCTCTTTTTGATATATTTTCTTCTTCTATTAGTTTCCTTCCAAGGCTGGGATTTCAGTTTGAATTTTAATGTATGCGGCTGCCTCTAATCTCACTGTCCTTTTCCCCAGTACTATCTTATTGTATAGACAATTCATTCTCCCAAGCAGTAATGCACTGTTCCTGCTGACTGCTGGGGAGACAGGGGTGGCTGACGGAGGAAGCCAGAGAGCTTGGGAGGCAGCCGAGTGCCGAGTGCACTTAAGGACTGGAGACTTGTGCTCCGGGACGAAGGGTGCTGGCTCTGTTTGGCCCTGAGGGGCTGCTGCTACCAGCAAGGAGCCCAGATTGAAAAGGAGGCCTAGGAAGGAGCAAAAAGGATATTGCTCAGAAGTCCCTTGGAACATGGGGGGCTGGAGCGGGGGAATGAGTGAGGGTGAGCTTGCAGCGCTGCTGAGCGAACCACCCGCCCAGTGTGTGGGGCGCTGGGTTTCAGAAGGGCTGGTCTTGAGACCTCTGCTTAACTGAAGATCTGAGGCTTTGGGGAAGGGCCTTCTGGGGGAATACGGCCTTGCCCCTGGGTGCGCAAGGTCCTGGCTGCAGCTCAGTGGCTCCTCTGTCCCTCCTGGCTTGGCCTGGTCTACAGTGTGTCCCTCTTCCCAGTGACCACCCCGCCGGGGACCTCCCTGCAATCACACCCACCTTCTCATTGAGCAGGACGAGCCCCAGGAGGGGCCTGGATACTGACCACTGGTTCCGGCAGTCTTCAAAGACAATGGTGTTCATGAGGACAGACATCATCTAGAAGACAATCACACGAAGACACTGATGTCCTGGCGCACAGCCCTCCCACCCAGGCCTTCGATGTCCCCACCGTCTATCTGCACATCTTCTCAACAGCCATGAGGGCTCTTCCTGGACAAACAGCTGTGACTCCAGGAGCCCATAATGCTGCCTGTAGGAATTCTCTGCAAAGCCTTCAATCTCCCTGAGGAAGAGCTTCTATCACCAAAAGCTTTGGGGAGAACCTTCTGGGTGGGCAGAAGTCAGAGGCAACAGAGCTCAGAAGATCAGTCCTGCCTCTCAGCCCTGACAGGCTTTCCTCTATCTGTGTCACCAGTCAAAACCCAGCTGGTCTTCTTCTCCACCTCTTATTTCACCAAAGAGGTCAAGTTATGGAGGAGTGGGACACAGTCCATGTAACCTTGGAATGTCCTGTTTCCTGCTGGCTCAGGCTGTGAAAGGCTTCTCATCAGCCTTCATTGACTCCCTCTCTCCCACCCTCCCTCCCTCCCGTGTGCACATACTCATCCATTCTCTTAAATTCAAAGTCTACAAGACACCTAGGGGAGGTAAGAGAACACGGGCATCTACTACAGCCTCTGCCCTCGAGGAGCTAGAAGCTTCCTGGAACAGACCACCCAGGAGGACAATGCAGGAACCAGGGCTAGTGGGCAGTGCTGTGTGCATGCACACAGTGTGCATGCAGTGGAGGGCGGGAGCTCCTGGATCCTGGAGGGGAGGTCAGGAAAGACTCCACAGAGGCGGCCATGTTTCAGGAGTTCATCAGAAATGTGTTCTATGCAGAGACTGCAGCAGAGGTGATGGAATGAACACAGTGGGTTCTGCAATGGTCAGGAACTCAGTGTGACAGGAGAGAAGTGAGGTGAACCCGAACAAGACCCCAGGGCCAGGTGAGAAGTCTGTGCTGGAGAATCTGGACTTCATCCTGATGGCAGTGGGAGCCAGTGGTGAGTTTGCAGCAAGAGAGAGACCATGCTCAGATGGGCACGTAGGAAACATCCCTCTGGGGACATGTGGAACATGTACTGTGCAGGTGACATTAACGGAGGGAGGCCAGGGATGAAGCTGCTGCAAATTCAGGCACGTGGTGGTGACGCAAGCTGCAGTCATCCTCGTGGAGCTGATGATACAATTTCTGCCCCTTGGACTCCGTCCCTCCCACCTCTAGCACTTGTTTTCACAGCTTCAGAGCTCCTGTCCTCAAGGAGGGTGAGGAAATGGCAATTATGTGGCAAAGACAGCCTCCAACAGCATCCCTGATTGGGCTTTGGTGACATGGGTTTCTTCCTCTGGCATATTTACCATCCAATGTACCCTGTGATCTCAGGCAAGTTACTGAACCTCTCTCTGTGTATGTCTCAGTTTCATTAGCGACAAAGAGGAAAATACTCATCCAGCACAAGGAAGCTCCGAGAATCAAATGAGATGGTGGATATAAAAAGTGCTGCGAGGAGTAGCAAGCGCTATAAACATTTAAGGTGTATAATAACAGCAGCAACGGGCTTCTTTGTAGCTCTATAAACATCTGCCATTGCATATATCATCATCATCATAACACTTAAGCTGGTTGCAAATGAAATCTGCCAATTCCATATTTACTGTATGTCCAGTCTCTCTGGGGAGCGGCTAGGTCGTAAGCGCGGCATGTTGAACATCATTTGCAGATCATGTGTTTCTGTATACAACCTAACAAGCCACCCAAAGTCACAGCCACAAATTAAATTGACAAGCAAAACTAACAGATCCACGGAGACAGTCTAAAATATTATGGGCTTCACAATGTGAAGGCAGAATGGATATTTTAATGGAAAAGATTAAAGTTAGAGGTACCGACTTCTCCAGTAACTGACAAAGCATCCTGAAGTGATGTGCCAATTACTTTATACGGTTCTCCCGTGGATTCATTTGTCTGAATGCATGTATTTATGTCCGTAATAAGTAAGGGGATGTTTGAATAAAATACTTTTCTAAAAATAAAGTTTGCTAAAACAGATGATTTTTTTCTTCTTTTTTACTCTTCCGGAAAGATGGAAATTAGTGAGCAAATCTGCTCAAATGGTATTGACATGGCAGCTCATTTGCAGAGTTCTTTTTTCTTATAATCCTAGAGTGTATGGGGGGAGACAGTTCAAACATGTGGCAAGTTCCTTTGGAGAAGCCCCCCCCCCCACTCCATGGAAGAAAACTGGGTGAAATGCTAAGTACAAGTCCTGTTCCAGAGGACATGAAATCTCTGGTGGAGGCTCTCTGTGGTGAAGGACGCCAACAAGTGAAGACTGAAAGGAGAGCCCTTAGCAACTCACCGGCCACCCCAGCCCCGCTGAGTCACAAGCACCACAGCCCCAACCTCTGCTCACGTCCCACGCTGTTACAGGGGTGGGTGGAAGGGCCATTTCCAACTTGCCCAGCCCAGACAGCATTTTCCAGGGCTTAGGTCCAAACACACACACATTCTCCATGTATTGTCTTACGCCGCTATGCTGCCCCACTGGGGTGGGGACTCCTTGGAAAGGGCAGTCATGTGGCTTGGTCCCTTTAGAAAAACCACACTCCGCACTGCCTCGGGCATGTCCCCATTCTCCTTCCTCCTTCCCACAGGCTTTGGCATGAGTTTGTAGGAAATTTCTCGCAATGAAGTGAAACCAATGTGGTGTGATAGGGGCAGGCTTTGGAGCCAGTCAGAGGCCAAACCTGGCCCTGCCACATATGTAACTTGGGAGGCTGGGTAGGCTGTTCACATCTCTGAGCCTTTATTTCCTTACATAGAAGATGGGGGATGGATGATAACACCTACTCTGAGGGGCTGCTGTGAGGACTAACTCTTCCCCAGGCCTCAGTTGTTACTAGTGTTCCTTTAACTCTGGTTACCGGCCCTGGCCTGGCCCAGTGGAGTCTCATGGCTCAAGGAAGTCACCAATTCAAGTGTTGATTATGTAGATAAATCAGATTATAGCTTCCTCACAATCATCTAAGTTCATTGAGAGTTGCAGTAAAAAAAAAAAAACAAACCTAAAATGGGAAGTTGTCCCCGAAGCATCCCTATTTGGTTTGGCATGTGTGTGGGTATGGATTTTGAATGACAGTGGCTCTGTTGTTCTGAAAACTTGTAATCTTCCACATAAAACATGAAGCTGCTCTACAAATACCTGACCTGGAAAATCACACAAAGCAATGTGCTGTGCATCTCTGCTCCCTGTTCGGCTCCTCTCCTATGCACCCACCCTAACATGGGATGGGCAGCACAAGCACGAAGCAAAGTGGACTTTCCGACCCAGATACGCTGGGCCACACTCTCCCTGCACAAGGTGCTAACTACAGGCTATCACTTCAGAAGCTTCCTGTTCTAGCTCCTGTTGACCCAGAATAAGCAAAGTTTGGTGTGTGCTGGGTGCTTTAGTGCAGGAGGGTGGGCATGTCCTCTCTGTAAGGAAGTGCAGGCTCAGCGGGTCTGGAAGTTGGGTTGAGCAGATGGCTGGAGAGAAGTAGCTTGAATACAGGGTGATGACCACAGTGGGTGGGGTAGAGGGCCTAGTCTGCAGACTTCTGGGGTCCTGGGACATGGGGGACTTTTCTCTGTATTCCCTGTGCCTAGCATGGCATCTAGGAACACATCAGAGGCTTAGGAAATAGCTACCGAATGAGAGAATGAAAAACAAACAGATAAATGAATAACCGGGAAAGGATGAGTGAAATATCAAGCACTCAAGTATAAAGAGCTGAAGAGCTGAGAGGGGATGGTACACAAAACAGAGGCGTTCTGGCTAAATCTATGGCTAAAACGTGAGATGGGTAAAATGTAAAGTCACACGCTGTTCATGTCCAAGGTTCCAGCTTGTTTTGTACAGAGCCTGAGAAGTCTTCTAAGCTACTACTGTCCCCCTACCAAGTAGCTCCCAGGAAGGGCCCTCGTGGGGGCTCCCAGGTCACAAAGGCCCAAGGCGAGGCACCAGCTTTTCTGATGGCACTTCCACCTGACAGGAAGCTGCGCCCGATGACTTTCCTCACTGCCAACAACAAAGCTACCACTTAGGGAGGGAGAGCCTCAGGCACGTGCGCACGCTGCCCCTACCCTCAGCTGCGCCTGAGGGAGATATGACCCCAATTTCACAGACTAAGGATCCCAGGACCTGAGCGAGTCACTGGCTCCAGGGGGCACAGCTGCCAGCCACCAGGTGTGAAGGGGAGCCAGGATATGTGCACAGAGCCGCCTGGGCCCAGAGGCCGTGCCTGTGCCCGTGTGCCAGCCTGCCTTCTGCTGCCCTTAGGCTGGTTGAGAGTGAGGTCCTGTCTGGCTCCTTCTGGACGACTGGTGGTGTGAGAGCACAGGGTCGTTCCTGGGCACGGCCCACCCTTCCACCTTCAGCGGGTCCCAGATACGCTGCCCGCATGCACGTCCTCTGTGCAGTCGCTCTGCCGCCTGCAGTCCCTGTGGTTAGAACCCAGGGTAGTGGTTCCCGGCGAGTTTGCAGCAGGCATCCTTGCCTCCTACCTAAAGCTTTTACAAATTTGGTGAACATCTTTGCAGCCTCTCCAGATGAACAGCAGTAGACATAATGAATTGATTGTCTCTGAAAAGTGGCCCATGGAACATTTTCCTAAAAATAATGGTTTCCCTCTCAAGAAAAGTGCCATGTACACAGCAATTTAACTTAGCATCATAGAAAACATTAGGAAATTACGCTGATTTCCTTTGAGGTATAATACTCCCTATAAAGTGAACACTTTTCATTGTTCATGTTCCTTAAGCATATTGAATAGTATAACTAAAAAACATTTCACAAACTTCTAAGAAATAGGTGAAAAAAATTCAAACTCCTCCCTGTTGTGCCCCATCTGTATCGGAAAGACAAAACTGACCCTGAAGTGATGATACGAACGCTGATCCTACAGGGATGAAACCCTCACTGTATTTAGGGAACTCTGGCTCTCCCTCTCTACCCCCGCCTCTCTGTTCAGGGTTGCATGACGTTTGAGTTATACTGCAACCCTGCTGCCTCCCCATCAGGGAACTGGAAAACGGGAACGGGGCTAGAGCAAGCTGTGAGGTGCTGAGGTGGTCAAGGAGGGCCTGAGGAGAAGGCTTCGGTTTAGACAAAGGCAGGACAGACCAAAGAAAAAGGCGAGACCAAAGGAAGGGTGTCCCTGTGCCCAGATCTAGATGGGGGTGGGGTGAGGAGAAAGACAAAGTGAGGAGAAGACAAAGCGAGGACAATCAAGGCTGTGCCCAAGAGGGCACGTCTGCAGAGTGGGGTGCCTTCATCGGTAAGGTGGGGGGCCTTCATGGGAAGAAGGGTAGGATACAAAATGATCTGTGCCTCTGGCCAAGCTAGATTGTCCTTGATTCTGACATAATGAGTTGGTGCTGTTTTGAGGAACAGCCAATAATAAACGCACCAAACACATGAGCGCTGCTTCTGAGCCTCGGGGACCCTTTGGCACATGGAACTGACCTTTCAGAAGGTCAGTGGGGGAGGAGGGGGGAGGCTGGCCCTCGCAACAACAACAACAAAACAAATCCAAAAAAACCAAAAAATGGATGGCCTGGGCGGTGCCTCTGGATCTGAAAACGCAGAGAAACCCTCTACCCATCTCTGCAGCAATTTCTCCAGAGCTCCAGGCCCCGGATGAGGATCCAGGATCTGGGAGGAATCTGTGCGCTGCCGAAAGACGCACAGCTTCCAGGTTCTCGGCTGTGGAAGCAAGGGAGCTGCCATCACTACCAAGCGTTTCTCCTTGGGCTCCGTGCGCAGCAGATACTGAAATGTGATCCTCCTCAAATTAGATATTAGTCATCTTTAGGGAGAAGGAATCAATTGTTCTCTCTGTCTGCTGTCTACTGATGTGGTATTCGTGGAATGTTATGAAAAATGAAAGTAATGGACAAATAACGCATATAAATTTCCCTACCCAGATTAGCTAAGCCCCACCATCTAAGTTACCTTAAATCTTTTCATGCCTGTACATATTAAGCACATTCTTACGTTCTTACATGTCTTCATAGCCTCATAATAGAAGCAAGTATGTGGCACTTTAAATGAAAAAAGAAATCAAATGAAATGCAAGATGAGGTGAGCGTCTTTTTTAGAGAAACAAGATTGCCATCAATTATGGGTGACCCATGCTCCTCCGGAAAACCACATGGACGTCCTGCCTACTTGGACTCTGCACAGTGCTAGCTTTGCAAACAAACAAACACACACACAACCTTCTTCCCAATAAAGGGACTGTGGGCTGCTTAACTCAGTTGGCCTTGACCGTATGTTTGCACCACACGCTCCACACCTGAACTCAAAGCACCCCCCCCCTCTCCACCCCTCCATGCAGAAAGGTAAGGGATGCTTTCTCCAGGTGATAAATGACCTAGAATATTCAAAAACTCTTCCATCCCTTGTAAAATCGGAGGCGATGCCCAACCTCGTTTTGCTGTTGTTTCAATTTTCTCCATTACCACCATTACCCCTAGTTCTCAAAACATTTATTTGAATCATAGTTTATTGAGGAAAGAATTACCTGCCAGTCTTCTGGTTTATGAGGAAGAAGATAAAGTTGGCATGAAACTTCAGGATTAATTAATTGAGAGTACTGCATGTAATGTGTCTATTCTGAATGGAACGGCGCACATCACAATGAAAACAGTTTTATTTTCCATGGTTGAAATAAATTATAATAAATAATTCATTTCAATGGCAGAGATGTACTGGAGAGCAACAGCACCAAAATTGACTACACTACACTGTGAGTCTCATTCTTGAATCTTCATTATCCATTTGAAACTTTTTACGGGTAGTAAATCATATTTCAAGTGGCTGCGGATCTCATAAAGCAGCTTGCTGCATTAAAATCAAACCAGACAACCTGGGGCACCGGGAGGCGCAGGGCTTGCCACTCAGCACTATTTGGGAAACTCACTCTCACTCTTCTCTTGCCGACATCAAACGGCATTTTTCAATCTGATGTAAAAACGAAGCATCGCTTGTCAAAAATATCATCTAAGTCTCCTCTGGGTGGGAATGTGGGGGGGAAATCTGAGTGTGGAGGAACAGCTTTCAACTCCAAGGCCATATTCCTCTAATTTTTATTCCAGCGACACTGTTATTTCCTGTTCATGGCACTGCCTGAATGACTGCCATGCAGTCAGGTTCCAGACCTCTAATGGCCTATACGAGCCTCTGGGGGAGCCCCCAAATTAGCAAACAGGTGTGCAAGCTCAAGAGAGACTAACAAAGGCACACGTAGCATGATTCTGTCGGAAAAGAGCAGCCTATCTCTACAGGATAGGCGGTATTTAAATTGAATCTTAACAGATGCATAGAGCATCACCGGGGAAGAAGGCTATATTAGGAAGAGGAAGTAAAATGAGAAACAGCACTGGAGACAGGGCGTGGCATGTTCCAGGAGCACCCAGCCCCTACGGGAAGCTTTGGAGAGAGGCCAAGCTTTGGAGAGAGGCCGTCCTCCCAGTGGAAAGTAGAGCTGAGGGTGAGGAGAATACCAGGTTTTAAAGGGTATGAAGTCAAGCTAGATACAGAAGGGAGCTCGAGCCAGCACAGAAGTGGGAGCCTTCAAAGGGTTTCTGAAGAATGACGAGGTCTGTGATTTAGAACCATAACCGGTGGGGAACTGGACAATGGCAGTGATGGGTCAAGGTGGAGGCAAGACAGCACGGTTAGATTCTGCCACGGAAGTCCAGTGGACAAACGAAGGGCCGGAGCCAGGCTGTGGGAGCAGAGACGGAAATGGTCAGAGCTCCTGATCGCAGAGCCCGTTTTCTTCCCAGTCAGTGAAGTCTTTCCAAGAAACGTAACCTGACACCAAAGCTGCAGAGAAATTCCGAGCTTTAAGAACGTGGCTTCAAATTCAAGACTGCCAGTCAATGGAGAAAAGGGGCTGGATGCTAGCCTGGCCCAGCAGGGGAGGCGGCTGCTGCCTAGCACAGCGAGTCTACCAATGAACTCGGGGGATAAGGAGCAGTGAAATGAACCCCAAACAGCGGACATATACTCGTATGTGCACGACCGAGCTGACTATAAGCACGTCGGTATTGGATATCCAGTGATAAAGTAACTTCTAATTGAGGCCACTCAGAACCAAGGAAGGCAGCGGGCAGCCAGCAGCATGCCTCTTGGCTGTCCAGTCATCCCGGTGAATATCACATCTCACAACAGAACGTCAGGCTAACGGCACCAGGGCACCGCATGCAGCCGGTGACGCAGAGTGCAATGAACACTGTACTTCCTAATAAATATCGATCCCTCCAGAGGGAGGTCCAAAACTTCCTGCCTCTCACCTGGCACTACACTCGCCCTGATTTCATGACGGGGTTTGGTTGGATGGACCTAAAAATCTTCATAGCCAACAGTGGAGGCTTAGTTTATCAAGTTCAAGACGATTTTGTGTGGGGAGAAAAAAAGCATTTTTGTGGAAAATGCATGGGGGCCCTAGAAGCATTTTCCATAGAGTTTACATGAAGCCAGAGGACAGCATGCTGCCTTTCAGGTGTGAGGGTTTTTTGTCACAGTTGTCTGCATGGCACAGACAGTACTGGCCAAGAGACTGGGGGGGGGGTGATGCAGAGATCACATGCTGATAATTACACATGGATCCTAGGGAATGATGGAAAGTGCTGGGAATCGGCGTGCGTGCCTCAGTTTCCTCTGACACTTACTGACCACCTACTCTGCGCCCGGCTTGGTGGCAGACCCTGGGGACACAGATACACAAGGCACATCCCCAGCCCCCACAGGGCTCACAGTCTAGCAGGGGAGGAGACACAGGAGACAAACAATGATGGTGCAGCACAGCCAGGGCCACAGTCAGAATTTGCACGGGAGGCTCTGAGGCCAGAGGAGGCTGATCAGCTGATAACTGCCGGGGGGGGGGGGGGGCTTCACACGTGACATCTGGATCTGCTGGAGAGACTACGTGAAGTTCACAGGTAGGTAAGTCAGGTAGGAAGAGGGGCAGGCAGGTGCGAAGGTGTGGAGAAGTGTTTGGGGGATGATGGGCAGTTCTGGGGGACTGGAGAGGGAATGTGGGGGGCAGTGCTGGCCGACGGCATAGACAAGGGCAGACCCTGTGAAGGGGCTGGTCATGTGTACCAGAGACCACGGACTTTGTCCTGCAGGAACAGGGTGCCAGTCAAGCTGGATGGATCTTTCTGGCACGGATGTGGGAGGGCGAGCTGCCTGTGTCACGATTCCCGAGGGCCAGAGCCCTTAGGAGCCTGAGCCATCGGGTGTCTCCCGGGAAGACGCAGCCTTCTTCCTGTTCTAGGACTGGGAGGTCGCGGACAGATGACCTGCGTGGCTCCTGTGCCTCCGTCAGGATGTGTCTCGGCTCCTGCCCTGCCGGCGCCTTGCCAGGACCCTGAGAAATGGCACTGCCATTACTTCCTTGGCCCGCAGCACATAACTTAACAGTGTCCCCTGTCAGGAATGGTTCTCTTTGTCAGGAAGCTTTTTATTGATGTTCAACCTTCATTTTCCCTTTCTTAATATTATCCCATTATGCCAATACTCCATTGTGCCATGCTAAGTAATCCCCTTTCCTCCTTGGCATTTACATCTTCCAAGTATTTATAGACTTATCAAATGCCCCATTTAGTTGTCACTTAGGCAGGCTATACATATTTAGCTCCTTTAATCTGGCCCCATAAGCCAGTCCTTCCATTCTCCTAAATCACTTGCGTTCCTCTCCTCCAGGTTTCTGTCAATTTGTTTCCAGCCTATCTGTAATGCACCGGGGCGGGAAGAAGGTGGGGTAGGGGAGGAGAGGGCCTGCTTCCTCTCTGGGGTAAGAGCACATCACTGCACAGGGCGGAACCTCTCCTCAAAGTGCAGACTACAAAACAGGCCAGGCCTCCGGAGGGGCTACGAATCCCTCCCGTTCCCTACCGGCTTTTTCACCTGCACACGTTTCAGCGCAGCGTTCTATTATTAGCTCTTATTATGTGCTAGGTGCACACCTGCCACACACACGTATTGAGTACCTACTATGTGTCAGGTACTGTGCCAGAGTTCCTTCCTTCTTTTCTCCCTCTCTCATTTCTCACACTTATTCACTGCTTGAAGAATTACTGAACTCCTACTGCGTGTCAGACAGCGGTATAGAAATGAATAAAACGAGGTCCCTGCGGCCTTAATGAGCTCCTGCAGCCTAAGTACTTATTACTCTCTTATTACCCACCCATCGAGTTGCTCCCTTCCAATCTTAAGGGTCTCAGAAAAATCAGCCCTCAATGCACTTAACTCTAATTGACGCTTTTAGTTCCCTGAGTGGAACTTCTCTGTCCCATCTAAAACGAGATGCCACATTAAGCCTGGGTGTTATTAACAGAGCTCCTGCTCAGGGCTTTCTTTCTGGTGGGTCTCTTTAGGGCCTGAGGTTTCTCTTCAGGCCTCGCCCTCACCTTCGCTGTCCTTTTGGGAAGTTTATTTCACGTTCTTTGTTCATGTGCCTAAGCATGCACTTCAGTGTTTTTCTTTTCCATGGCACCACTGTTCCAAGTTAAGGGCTGAGGGGGTGACGGGATGGGAGGGCTCGAAGGCAGTGAGTCTTGGCTTCCGTCTTAGGGAGTCTGGGCCCGAGGTCACAGGAGGGAGTCGTTCAGCCATGTGATCCTGGGGGCTGGTTCAAGGAAGGTGTAGGATTCCCCTGGCTGAGGTGTCCTTATCCTCAAAGAGGTGAAGTAACTATTCCAGGGACACCATTAGGAAGTAGTATAACTTGTCCAAGCTGGCGTGCTCACTGCAAAATCTGTCTGCTCTGATGGTTGTAAAGTAGAAAGTCCTCCACAAATACAGAGAATTTGCAATTAAACAGCTTTGAAAGGAGGATGGAACTCCATCAGTCTGAAAACACAAAGTCTGTATTTTCCTGAGCATGGCGGGGGATACGGAACCAACACGTACCAGTTCTTCTGGGTTGCAAAGCATAGAAAGCAGCACTAGCTCACCAAAGGTCCGAGGGCCAGGGAGCCTTCACCTTCTCCTTTAAGTGCTGGTCAGACTGCAATCAAATACAAAGTCTTCTCTAACACACTGTGTGAGCTCACAGCTGTCCCAATGCCTACTGCTGGCTGAACTTTCCAGGGTTAGGGTGGAAAGGAATACGAAGATTGGATTCACATCTCCAGCACACTAATACACTTGGAGGAAATTTCACATAACTTACCCTTCAAGTACGTGAAAAACCAGTAATAACTGTGAAATGAATAAATCATGCCATCATTAAGTCAGCCCTCCTTTTAGACTGTGCCACTTTCACGAAACTCAAAGAGCTTTTCCTACCACTCCGAGGAATGAAGGCCGGAGAAGCCCTGCCACGTCTCCTGCGGTCTCCCATGGACAGGGCTGAACGGATAAGAAGAACTGCTGTGGTGCAGACTGTGTAAGGTCTAGAGATAAGGAAGTCTGACTTACATTCTAGGCACTGCCACGTGCGAGCTACGTGCCTTTGGGCAAGTTCTTTCGCCTCTTGGGCCCTCTGCACACTTCTCCCATACCTCTAATTTGTTGGTGTACCTATACTCCCAAGTTAAAAACATACCCCTATTGGCCCCATCGACCCACGACGGCTGTTGTGAGATTCAGAAGGGTCATTCGGTATGCAGACATGATATAAATGGAAAGCATTATGACGCTGATTTTCATTCTTGCCATCGCATGGCGATGCCTGGAATAGTAGGCAGGAAGAATAAGTGAGAAAAAGTCCGTTTCGGGCCCAGAATCAAATCTGTATCCCGTCCAGCGAGCGTTTGTGATCCTGAGTGCCTGGCACAGAAAGAGCTCTGGGGGAGGCGGAGCACGTGGACGGGACCAGCACTATCAGGAAGACCTAGTGACCTGGCTGAAGTCATTGTCTTTCAAACCCAAATCCTCTTGTGAAATGAAGCCTTGGGCTTGGGAGTTCCTGGAAAGGAGGCTTTTCACATTCGTACACATGAACAGCAGGGGTACAGACAGGGATAGGGACATACGGAAGAGACTGGGCCTGACACAGTTTTTCAGAGTGCAGGCTCAGTGGACATACTTACTGACCACCTTCTCTGTGTCAGGTGAGTCTGCAGTCATTGATTCACTTTGTCTTCACAACTTCCCAGAGTCAAGAGTCTTTTGGCCGTAAGGACAGCAACAAGCACAGACAAAACTTAGGCCTAAAGGGGTTGACTTGAGGACCCCGAGGTCAGGCAGGGCAGTCAGGCCTCTCAAGGGTGTGGAAGGGACAAGAATGCCGGCGGGATCTTTCTCAGTCTCTCTGTCCGAGCTGCCTGGTCTCATCGAGTTCCTCTCGGCAGGTCTGCTGCCTTTTTCTCTCGCTGTAGACTGACTGGCTTCCGTCTCTGAGCATAGGGCTGGGCAGGGCTGCCCGATGGCTCTTGATTTTTTAAGTATTCAATTCAGGTGAAGACTAGAGGCTGACCAATGTCTTTTAAATGGCAGTTTCTAAATCCAGGAATGAGGGGGCTGGCCGAGTGGTGCGATGGTTAAGAACTGGCTTGGGATGCCAGAGGGCCCCGGTTCGGATCCCACATATGAGGGCCAGTGACACTGCCCTCTACAGCTAAGATGCTGAACAACAGCTCAACCTGGAGCTGGGCTGCCGTGAGTCGCCGGCGACGGTGTAGGCTGCAGTCCCTGTGGCAGTGGGTTGCCATGGGCTACCGTGTGTAGCCAGCAGCCAGCGTGAGCGGCCGTCCAGAAGCCGGCGACTGATCTGCCTCGCCCGGGAAGAGCGCAATGATGGTGTCAACTTGGGCCAGTGAAGCAACATCCTCCACAACTAGACTGAAGAACAAAAGGACAGCAACTTGTCTGTTCCCCTTCCCCCAATTCCCCAGCATTGTTCCCATCCCCCCAATTCCCCAATAAAAAAAAATAAAAAAATTAAAAAAAATTAAAATCCAGGAATGAGGGACCGAGCTAGCTTGGGTCAAGCGTTTACCTCTTGTCCTATCGGTTCTCAAAAAAAGGGGTCCTTGGTTCAATCAAGCATTTATGAATGAACAAATGTCGTGTGTCTCCCTGTGCCCACCCTCCATCCCAACCAATCCTGCTTCTAGGCCATTTCAAGGTAGTCTTGTAGAGCGGTTAAGAGCACTGGCTCTGCTACTTATTAGGTGTATGACATTGGTTGATCTGCTATTACACTATTTTGATTATAAAATGGAGATAAAAAATCTGCCTCACAGAGTAGTGAAACTAAAATAGAAATAAATATATATATATATCACATATACCAGTATGTGTGTGTATGTGTGTGTGTGTGTGTGTGTGTACAAAGCACTTAGTACACAAGCTTAGCATATGATAATTATTTCTACTTCTTTTTCATCATCACTCATCATCATAATTCTCTGCATGAGGTTGCTCTTCCATAATGACTTCTTAGGTCCTAGCAACCCTGCAGAAAATACGGCTTCTGTTACAGGATGGAGGAAGAGTCTAGATCTTCAAGAAGGAGGTGTGAAGGTTCCTCCTCTTTGTAGAGGTAGGGTAAGGAAATGCTCCTATTTGATGTGTTTTGCTTAAGGAGTCAGCCTTGTATGACACCCATACAAGTTCAGGGTCCTTCTGGTGAGCCCTGGGCTGGCTTGGGTGTGACTCAGGAAGACGGTCTCAGGCGTCACCTTCATCGTCACAGAAACACTGCTCAGGGTAGAAAGACTGCACTTGTATTAACACTTGGGAATGAAAATGAAATCCCAAACAACTTCTGGCTGTGCAGTATGGGTAAATGCTGCTACCTGCGTGTGTTAGCATAAAAAGGCAGATGTCATCTGCAGCACTTTCTTTTTCTGAGAATTCTTAAAAAAAACAAAAAACGAAACCACTGAGAGTCAGCGGGCAAAACTGTCCCTTTAGAACACAAACTGGTAAACATTTTCCCAGCATGGGTGTCAGTATTTAATCTATAGATTAGAAATCTTCCTTACAGAGGCTTTAAAAAAGAATACATTAGTGAGCTCTTTTTATCCTTAATTTACAATGATAGCCAATTATGCCAACCACTATTAATGCAGAGGCTAAAAACCATCTTGCTTGCCATTTGCCGTAGTGGGAGAGAGATTGCTATAAAACACACCTAATTATTATTGGGCCAGGCCTGTGTACGGTTCTGTGTGTTTTTTTCTTTATGAAATATTCTACTTGCTTTATATGAATGTGAAGGGAAAGGTATGGCCGCTGTTCATTTTTTACAACTTCTTTGCTAGTCTGAGAGCATTTGCTACAGACTAATAGCAAAACTGACAGTGCTAAACTGTAGATAAAAGAATGATGACAGATTGCAGTCACTTTAATTCATAAAGAAAATACTTGGAGCCCCCTGGGAAAGGCAAATCAAGCCACTGGCACCCACTGACTTCATGCTAAGTCACAAACTACATCATTTTTTTGGTTTAAACACAAAGGCTAATGGTCACGTGACTTATTTATTTCAAATTCTTCTTTTATGAAGAGTGGGCTCTTTTTTTCAGCTCCTTGGAAAACATTATAATTCCCCTATTCTATAAACATACAAATATAATTGTAAAATGACATCATTCTGTTTTCATTTAATTACCCCTGAAATGCTTTCTATTTAATATTCATTACTCAAAAGCTAATTTAAAAGAGAAAGAGATGCGACTTATTCAAAAAGATGTACTGTCATTCATAGCAATAGTTATCTAATATACAGAAGTTAATAAAGCAGATTAATCTACAAGTCCCTTTAAGCCATTCTTGAGTTTTGAACAACTGCCTCTTTGACCTTTCACCTTCACGCTGTGCACCAGTAGCAGGTGCCAGCTGTACAGAAATTATGGCTGCGCATTTGAAGGCAAAATCTTTTCTTACTTTGCTTCTGACCAGCAGCTGACCCTGTAGGAGTGATTGTTTCTGGTGCCGGCCTAAAGGCTACATAAACCAGTAGCAGATAAACAAAAGGCTACATAAACCAGCTGCCTTGCCTAAGGGTACCATCCTGGGCTGACACCTCCACTCCTTCTCCACCGTTCCAAATTGCTCCTCGTTTGTTTCCATACATGCATTTCATCCTTGTTATTTTGTGCGAGGGGTGGGTGGGGGAGAAAAATCCCCCAAAACAACAAAAAAGCCCATCCCTTCCCTCGAACTTGACTTTTGAGTATTCTGTGTCAAACTGTGCCATTATGATGCTAATCTAGGTCTGATTTAGCAACTTTAATAAGAGGCTAAACCCTCTTGTAATTAGATAATAAAATTTTATTATGTATCTTAATATTAAAAGTCTTAAAATCAAACTCTTCAAATCATATACTGGTACAGAACTAAGGTACTTAAATATCATAGCCCCAGAAAATGGGAACCTGAAAAAGCACATTGTGGCTAATTTTTCATTCTCAGAAATGTAAACATGGAATTCCTATGTGGTGGCAGTGAAAGCTCCAACACTCTTAATTATGTGCAGGGAAGAATGAATCTATTCAAGTATGAAGCACACTGTACCATTTCCAGCAACAGCATGAGATGGCTTTGACAGTTATTTCTTGGATACAAATTACACAAGTATAAAAACAATCCCCATAATGATTAAATGCAGTTATGTACATAGGAGAATACCAGTGCAAATGGTAACATATTTAAATGGTTTTCCTTCATTAAAAAAATTATATATGATATTAAACCATCAATCACTGCTCAGGCACAGGAGTTTAAATGTATTGTCACCGGTTGAAATAAATGACTTGGAGACTGAATTCTGGCTCACTCAATATGGTGTCTTTGCTGTTGCTTAGTCACCCAACTCTCTGCTGGTTTGGGCTACATCTGGTAGATTCCATCCCTTTCAATTAATAAGGCGAGTTATGCTATCAATGGATTACATCTTTAAACTGTGCTTGGAGGTAGAAAAACACATGTCCTAGTTAAAAAAAAAAGAAAAAAAAGAAAAAAGAACCAAACCCACCTCTCTTGTTCTGTTAAGCATTTGAAACAATATTTGAAGTACTTATTTTTTTCTTCACCCATGTTTTGAATGAAATTTTCTAGTGGAATTTCAGCAGGGTTATCATATAGTGTATAATAATCTTATCTTATCTTAGCATGACCATTGAGTTTATTATGTAGTAGTCTATGACCATGCTAGATGTGATACCTAAAATCAAGGCTTGCAGATTGTACTTCTGAAATCTGATTTTTTGGGGGTTTGTTTTGCAGACACTCATCGACTATCACAAGGTGCTGGGATAAGTATTAAGATGGTGACAATCTTTGGGGAAAAAGGTACTCTCAAAGATAGGTAATGTGGTTATAACACTAATTTGATGACCTATAAATCAAAAATAGGTTTCTAGTTTAACCAGTTTCTCTGTTTTCAAATACCACTTTTTTGTTATAGTTGAAAGTCATTCAACAAATAATTCTATAACAAAAATGAAATCAAAATAACAAAGATGTGATATATAACAAAGGATTTGGACTAAAATCCTCCTTGTAAAGATGGATCTTTACATAGTTGTAAAATATCACAGATAAGATGCCATTTGAAAGAAAAAAAGTATTTTTCTATTTTTAAAATTACAAACTTTAATTTACTAAACTGATCTTTAGGGTTAGTGGTCACAAATTCATCATTTCTAAGAGTTTTACTCCCTTTCGGACTATTATCTGGCTCTTATTACCTAGATACCTCTGTCCAGCCCCAGTCCTTTTAGATATTCTGATTTGATCCTTACTAATAGATTGTATACACACACACACACACACACGACCAAACTGAAGCTCATTTTTGCCTCAAACAAATCTGGTTATTTTTAAAGTAAGAAAAATGTTTGGGAGATGTTAACTGAGTTTCATTGCCTGTTTATTGCATCCCTTCTGTATGCAAAATAATGGCATCCTTTTTTAATGAACTTATCAAAAAAGGCTCCTTCTGCTCTTTTCCTCCCTGGATGCTTGAGGGTCGGCTGCCATCATGAAAGACATAGTAACTGTGCGGACCAGGAAGTTATGACCAATAGGCTATGTCAGGGTCG
The DNA here is from genome assembly GCF_001890085.2 of Hipposideros armiger. NCBI lineage: Eukaryota > Metazoa > Chordata > Mammalia > Chiroptera > Hipposideridae > Hipposideros > Hipposideros armiger. Next base: position 4,936,129 of record NW_017731375.1, on the reverse strand, counting down.
GCAAACTTTTGAGATGGAAGAGCCAATCCTGTCCCTCACAACAATTTAAAAATTACTCTAGGCCATAAATATAATTTTACAAATAAGGAAAATTTAAAGTAATATTGTAACAAGTAATAGTATTCATTATATCTTTATTAAAATAAGAAAAACTCACACAAAAAATTGCTCTTATTGGTTTTAATCAGTGTGAGCAAGGAGCTTGCGTTTCCTGAAACAGCCGCATGTGGCTCGCGAGCCGCAGTTTGCCGACCCCTGAACTATGTCAATGGTAACAAATGCCCATCGACGTCCTTCACCCTGGGGAGGCCACAGTACCGAAGACAGAAATTCGGGAAAAACTGGCCAAAATGTACGACAGAAAGATTTCATCTTTGTATTTGGATTCAGAACCCATTTCGGTGGTGACAAGACAACTGGCTTTGGCATGAATTAGGATTCCTTGGATTACGCAAAGGAAAATGAACCCAAACACAGACTTGCAAGACATGGCCTGTACGAGAAGAAAAAGACCTCGAGAAGACAGCGAAAGGAACGCAAGAACAGAATGGAGAGCGTGAGGGGGCGGCAAGGGCCAGTGCGGGTGCTGGGAAACGTGAGGAGGAGACTGGACGACACGAGTGAAGATCCGTCAGGGGCTTCATCTGTGGGGACTGAGCCACATGGGAGGACGAATAAGCTAAGAACTTTTATGTGAAAAAAAGGGTGCATCAACAATTATGCAAACATCAGAGAGACAGAAAAACATTACTGTAGCAGTGCCACATGGGATGCCTGTGAGAAATATAAGGGACCATGCACTGGGGGATCTTACAGTTCTGAAATTCTCTAAGCTTACAGAATAGAGAGGCAGAAAGCTGGGAACCAGACATATAGAGCTGGCCTGCAGAGTGATTTATTTATTTATTGCTTTAAATTTTAAATCAGTGGCCAACATTTTAAAATCTAGATTTCCGGCTTCTTTTTTTTTTTTTAAAGATTTTTATTGGGGAATGGGAACAGCTCTGGGGAATTGGGGGAGGGGGAACAGACAAGTTGCTGTCATTTTGTTCTTCAGTCTAGTTGTGGAGGATGTTGCTTCACTGGCCCAAGTTGGCACCATCATTGCGCTCTTCCCGGGCGAGGCAGATCAGTCGCCGGCTTCTGGACGGCCGCTCACTGCGGCTGCTGGCTGCTCACACTGGCTGCTGGCTACACACGGTAGCCCATGGCAACCCACTGCAGCAGGGGCTACAGCCTACCGTCGCCGGCGACTCACGGCAGCCCAGCTCCAGGTCGAGCTGTTGTTCAGCATCTTAGCTGTAGAGGGCAGCGTCACTGGCCCTCATATGTGGGATCTGAACCAGGGCCCTCTGGCGTCCCAAGCCAGCTCTTAACCATTGCGCCACTCGGCCGGCTCCCGGCTTCTTTTTTTGGGGGGAAATCTCAGTATATCTGGCAACACTGGGTCTGACAGGCAAAAATTAGCTGGAGCTGTTTGGCAGGGATGTGTCCTAAACTTAGGTTTCTTTCCAATCTACCACATTCGAGTTTTCTGCTTGGCTTTAGAAGCATCTTAGCCTGTAATACCTTGTAGAATGGAAAGGAGATAGAGAGGGGTGCTCAAAGGAACCCAGGTGTCAGTTTCAGACTTGCCAATGTGAAAGGATGACCTCAAGAATGACCTTCAACAGAGCTCATAGGACTCAGTAGTAGAAGCTTCCTATAGAAAAGAGAAGCTGTTTACAACCAGAAAGGGATATAAAATGGCATTCTGCACTGATGAATCAGGGGTGAAAATCGGGACAAAGCCTAGGGATGTGCTGGGTATGGGGATGGATGCAAAGAACTTGTTGCTTCCCCAAATTCATTTCACAGCTGCCATATTGATTCTAGCTAGAAAAATCAGGTTAGAAGAAACCTCAGGAGCTACCTGAAAGGCATTAAAGGAAAGTCACAAAGGAACATTATGAGACAGTTACACTACTAGATTCTGACCCTCTGAAGGAGACCTGTCCTGCTAAATCTTCTACCCTCAATGTTTGGCCACAGAATTAATGATTGGGCATGTGTGCGGAATAAGAGAGAAGATGCTCTGTTAGCTTTGCCTCAATGATGGGAGGGGCCACGGGGCTTTTCCGTACCAGCTGGCAAAGCAACCTTCCTCTCCGTTGCCCGTTGCCTCTTTGGGTCACTGCCCATCTGTTTCACCCCGGCTGCAGCACAAAATTGGGGTATAGGATGACTGCTCTAAATCGTTCTACCTTAAGGGTGGCCCCCGCGGGGCTCACTGGGACCTCAGCTTGCCTCCCTGTAAGTGCTTAAAACAGACACACTATTTCAGATTAGCTGCCAGCCAGCTACAGCTTTGTGGCTCAGCACGAGACTGCTGGAGTTTAACAGACTTAGGCTAAAAGTTTAGCTTTTCCACTTAATGAATTTGTGACCTTGGGAAAATTACTTAATCATTTTGTGCCTCAGTTTCTATATCTATAAAATGGAGATCATAATACTGCAGCTTCACAGAGACACTGTGATGACTAAATTCGATTAAATATATATGTAAAGAGCTTAAGCTAGTGCCTGCACATAGTAAGCACTTAAATTTTGCCAATATAATTTTTTTTCCTAGAAATAAATGCACAGTACATGCATAGATTGCCGTGAAGACCAAGATCACAGTAGCAAGTGCCAAAAACAACTGTGTCATGAAATATGAGTTCCTATTTTCCACTTCCGGTGCACATGACCTATCCCTGACTTCTCTTCAACCTTTGAATCCATGTTATCCTCTGATCCAGTTGTGAATACTCTTTCAGTGTGTGTTTCTGATACTAATCTACTGCCATATTTTTTATAATAAGAGTTGCAAATCAACCAGACTGAGCTAATGGGTCATGTGGAGGGCATGCTTTCTATTTAGGGTTCACTAGAAATGCCTTTAATAAAATTAAAAAATCTGGCTAATTATTTTTTAAGAGGATAAGAGACATGAATATATTTCATCTGCTTAAGTGTTCCCCACTATGAGACTCGTGCTAAGGTTCTACAGGCCAAAATCGCTACATCAGTTAAATATGCGACTGCACTTTCTCCTACTTAGCATTACAGAATGGAATCTTAAGTATGAAAGATGTCTTGGATAGTATGTCAAAATGTTGAGCAATATTGTTTCAATCTAAACACAGAAATGAAAAAAGAGCAGATGATTCCCCTTTCGCCGTAATTCACTTTGGGATGTATGTCGTGAAGAGCACTATACAAAAGCAATTTTCATTGATTGACTGACTGATTGAGGAAAAGGGTGAATGTTCTTTCAGCTTATGTCCCCACTGAACTATGATTCTTATAGCTCCTGACAGCTCTTCACAATTTGTAGTTAAATGCCAGGTTAAAGCAAAGACGGGGTGGGGAGGGTGGGGAGGGAGTGTGAAAGGAGAAAGATCATAATTAGAACGTTTTTGGGTTTTTGGCACAACTGACTTGAGCCAAAAAATAGATGGGGTAAGATTAATTCAAACCGAAACATTCTAATTCCTCCATTCATTGTACTTATTTTTTTGAGACTATAATTGCTAAAAATACCTTGTCTAATCTAATCTGTAATACTTACAATCACATCGTTGTTGTTCTACTTCTGTGGAAGGTGCTACTCTTTCTAGAGCAATTAGTTTTAATTGAAATTCTGACTTAGAGAAGCATTCAGCCTTTGTGTCCTATTCTTATAATCTGGAAAAGAATGAGTCACATTTCTGAAAGGCCCGGTAATTCTATAAAACTCACTTGTTCATTTACCAGATTTGGGCAAATCTTTCATTCTGTGATGTAACTAAATGAATGCTGATCTATGGGTGTAGATACAAACACTTAACATGACAAATGATAAAAACTGGAAAAATTTCACATGGAAGTTTGATCTTCCAAATTACTGGAGCATATCTGTGCCTCATCACTGTTACTGTTGGCCTGTTCATAAAAGTTTAGTTTATCTTTGTAACGACATAAAAAGCACATGGGGATTTTTTTCTCCCTTCATATATGTAAAACTGGGTTTTTCTCAATTGTTAAGTCAAAACAATGCTGGTTAGACGATAATTCTTATGTGAAATAGATCTACTTAATTATAATAGATCTTCAAATGGACTAAATTTAATGCTTGCAAAGTGAGATTTGTTTGCAAAATATAATAGATGGCTTCTTTGGAGAATGTTTTTAAAGACACTGAAGATCTAAAGCCACATAGCAGGTAAAAATAAACACATTTCCAGGTGAGAGGCACTTAAAACGTCTTTCCCAGGCTGCTGCATACAAATGGGAAGGCCTGTTAAGATGCCGGAAAACCCTTAATGCGGTTCACCCTTCGTTTGCTATGGAAACTTCAGGAGAGAACTTTTGCAATTTGGAACTGACACTCCTCATGCAATTATGCTTCCAGCAATATAGATCCAGGTTGGGGGGAAAAACAATTCAAACTAGTAAATAATTGCAGTATCATTGCATCAGTTTAGTTTAAAGAGCTGACAACCCTCTCTAAACTCCATGCACAATTAGTCATTAGGGTCTAGTTTTTCAGCACTGTTAAGCAATTTGTAACCCATTCCTTTTAATAGGGTTAGGCATTACTTAAACCGACACAGATGCCTTGAAAACTGAAACCTCGACTTATGAAGCAGCAGCCTTGTTCATTACCATCTGTGATAGGCAAATCATCTATAAAAACAGCATTTAATGGCCAACCAATGAATAATCAATGGCTCACTTTTCATCTGAGTGTGAAAACGAGAATAATCTAATACAAAGTCCCTCTGGTGAAAGGCCCGGTCTTGGGTTCTGCTGCTCTTCAGGGCTGATTTATAAGGTCTCGGAAAGCTGATGTAAACAGATGATCAATGGGACCCATCCTTGCTCATAACAGCCCCCAACTGGCCCACTCCCTCTCTCCCAAGTCCGTCCCTCCAGGCTATTAGCTCTGTCCAGCTAATTCTTCCCACTACTCCTGCCTGCTGCTTTTACTCCGGCCATCCGTTCAGTCCAGCCGACTCAGAAGTAATTTTATACGCAGCGGAGAGCGGGTGAAATTGATTTTTCACTCAGTGCTCAGTTCCCATCTGAATAATTATCAATTTTACTGCCTCATAAAGGGAAGAGTCAAAATTTCAAATCAATTCAAAAGAGCTTTTGAGACGACAGAAACTGTGCATGAGAATAGAGGTCAAAGTTGTCAGTGACCTAAGGAGATGATGTCAGATATTACTATGCCCAATAGTTGACATCAGAGGCACTCAAGATGATATAACCTAGTGCTAATGCAAATCATATTTATGCTGACTACCAGATACCAGTCATGAATATTTAAAATGCTATCTGAAAGCCTACATTCCAAATAAATAGAATGTATTCCACTGTTAATAAAGATATATCACTACTTAGTCATACACTATAAAGTAAAGGATTACCAAGTGTTATTAACACATAGAAATTACTTAAACCAACAAGCGCATGGTAATGCTGAGTAAAGAAAAACCTGACAGTCCCCTGCACAGCCATGTGGCTTGCCCTGCCGTGAAAGAACTTGTCTAGGACTGCAGCCTATGGGTTTTCACTAAGATTTTCTACCAACTTAAAAGTTTCTGCCAAAATTTATAGGACAATATTGTGATCACGGCTGAGTGCTGGCAAGAGGGATGTGGTGGTGAACTTGTCGCCTGCCCCGGTGGGGTAGGGGGTTGGGTCTGATCCCCGGTTAGTCCTTGGCTCCATGCGCTGAGTCTGCGGCTCTCAACCTCTTTCTGCAAAGCACCTGAGGCCTATGACACACGCCCGACAGCACCAGGGGCTTCTACAGTTG
>NW_017731375.1:4924396-4930297 GCF_001890085.2 Hipposideros armiger | reverse complement strand
GAGGGGGGAGGAGAGGTACACCCAGATCTTCATAGAACGTATATTTTGAGAAGGCATTCCAGGTGAGTCTGAGATCTCATCCCCACCAACTAGTCCCATGAGAATCAATAGTGTGGGTGGTAAGGAGCCAGGTTGTTGAGCCAAACAGATCTTGGTTCACATTCCACTTTCCAGTTGATCTAGCTGCACCTCCATTTATTCTTCTGTAAAATGGGGATGATGACACCCACATCTCAGGGCTGTTGTGGGGTCTACACGAGAAGACTTCTCTGAAAGTGCTCTTTTCCTGTGTCATCACTAAAGTAATCTAATTACCATATAATTGGTTAGTTGCTTGTCTCTCTGTCCCACCTGACAGGACACTTTTTAAGGACAGAAACTATGTTTTATGATCTTAATTGCTCTTGCACCTTATACATAGAAAGTTCTCAATAAATGTGAGTTACCTCCCTCTTCTCTTTACTACATCACCAACATGTCATTAATAATTCCAGGGTCACATCAAATAGTTATAAGCTACAGCCCTTAGCCTAGTTACACAAAATCTTAGTTACACTCCTTCCCGTCAGGAAAATAATTGGTTAACTAAAACGTCATCTCAAATAAAGTTTACATAATTTCATTTAAACATTGGCAGAAAATGACATCCAGGAAGACAACCTCTTCCATAGCTTTCTCATTCTATCTCATCGTTTCTTTATTCGGAGTGACATTTTCTGCTGATTGTAGGCGATTTATTTGCTGGTTAATGACCGTGCTAAAGTGTTTACATTTGCAAACCACAGAATCTTAGGGAGATGATTTGGCAAAATAAAACAAGTGGAAGCAGTGTAAAGATATCATTTTCCAAATTCAGTGGAATTGGAAAATATAGTGATGGTATTTCCGTAGGAAAAATGGTATTATTCTCTTGGCAATATTTCTGGCTTGTATGTTTATTTTTATGTATGCTGTTTCTGTGATTTGTAGAAGTGAGTTTTTTAAAACAATATTAAACTAGGACCTAACTCATATTAGCCAGTCAGAAAACACATGTGACAAAAAAACCTGTGGTTTTATTACTTATTAGTAAATGTTCTTGGGAATATGGCCTATCCGAACCTTGATTTCTCATCTTGAAATGGGACAAATACCAACCATGACATGATGAGTGGAAAGTCCTAGCATGTTGCCTGGCACCGACGAGGAGCCCAGGAAATGGACGTTTCCCAACATCCCAGAGTATTCACGAGGCAAACTCAAGACGACATGATTAGAGGCTCCAGGGACAACCAGAGGTTGACTATTGCTAGCTCCAGCTTCTCGTCTTATTTTCCTCTGGCTTCTGGAAGAGCTATCCTCTTTCTGAAGTCTAGCTTCACTGAGGTGAGAGGAACGACTCAGAGCCCTTGAGGGTGGGGAACCTAAGCCGGCGTCCTAGCCTATCTTCAGCGGGGAGCTGGGGAAGATGTTGGCCAGACCAGTTGCTCTATGAGACATGCAGGGACCAGGCTGGCTTTTGGGAAACTCGGACCACCCACCAGTGAGTTACCTGCTGCAGGACATCTGGATTTTGCTGCATAAAATGGAATAGTCTCTGACCGGCCCGGGGAGCCTCTGTGTATCGAAGTGGCTTCTTGCCCTCTTTTGCTATGTGCTTGAAGAGGTAGGTGACGATGTAGTCTAAACTGGTACAGCAGCTGGAGGAGACGAGCGTATCTGCACGAATAATAAATGAGAATTTGTCTGCATTACTACAGCGTTTGTTTCACCTGGTTATTTATAAGGCCTCCATTAAAAAAAAATCACTTTCTGGTTTCCAAGCACTTTTATCAAACTGAGGATTCCTTGAGGGCAGGGACCTTGCCTTGCGTATCGCTTTACACCGTGTCTACCTCAGGATCCGGCATAGACTCATGTTAGGAAGTCATGATTTCTGGATAGAATGGGACAGAATTTTCCATGTGTGACCTTAAAGGCCGTCTGATTCAGTTTGAGTGACTTCATTCAGCATCTATGTGGTGCAAAGTGCTCTCCTTCAGGGAAAGCTCACTCTGGTGTCAGGGAGCTCATGGTCTGGTACCTAAGTCACCGGGACACAGGGCCATGTAAAGATGAGTGATGCCAACATGAGGATTCAGAGGGAGGCGTCACGTGTGACTGGGGATCGGGAGAGTTTGGTGCAGGACAGAGCACCTGAGGTGGGTCGGGAAAAGTTATTCCAGGTAGGCATTGAAGGGCATGTTTCAGGTAGAGCAGTTAACACAATGCCCACCGCGTGGCGGGAAGGTCTGGATTTCGGAGCCAGACAGTTGTGGTTTCCGATCCCATCTTTTCCAATTACTTGAGTTGTTACTGTGAAAGAGGCACTTAGCCTTGCTCATCATTTGTAAAATATCTTGCAGAATTGAATGAGAAGAAAGTAACTAGAAATTCTCAAAATAAAAATAGCTGATATTTATTGAGAACTTATTGTGTTAGTTATATGGGTTATTTTTAATCCTCTCAACCGCATTATAATAGGTTTTTTATCATCTCCATTTACAGGTGAGGACACAGAGAGATTAAGTGACTTGTTCAATGCCACACAGCCAGATGACTGTGGAGCCATGGTATGAAAAGAGACAAGGAGTTGGACTCTAGATCTGTACTTGTAACCACTAAAATTAAGTAGAGATTAAGCAAAATAAGGTAGTAAGAAAAAACATATGTAAGCATCAAGCACCTTCTTAAAATAAAACGGCACTCAAAAGATGGTGGTTACTGCCAGTTTGCCTCATGGTGAAAAGGGGAGGGTGTATTTAGGGAGGAGGACTTCCGGTTTGAGTGAAAGAATGTGTGAGGGAATCATAAGAGAGAAGAAGGCTGACAAAGTAGGCTGGGGTCCTCCTTGAGGGCTGAGACACTTACATTCAATGTGAAAGGCAATGGAGGTATAAGTTACCGTGTTTTTAGCACGTAAGTGACATGATAGAACAACCATTAACTGACTATCTCCTTTGCACACTAAAATTATTACTTTATATACTTCTAAAAACCACTTGGTTGGTATAAGTAGGTGTTGTTATTTGCATTTATCCAATGAGAAAATTGAAGCTCAGCGATAAGAAGCATATCTGAAGTTCACGGTTTTGATTCATAGCATGACACTGCCCAGATTTTTTGGCCAATAGTAACCTCTGGACACGATCCCAAGGGGTTTATGATAAGGAACAGAAGCAGGAAGATAAACAATTAAAAATACAAAAGGCACTCAAAAAATGGCAAATATGGTAAACTCAGAAGAGGAGAAGCAGACTAGGAAAGTAGAGCTCACAAGCAGCAGATTATAAACTTCCTAAGGCAATAGTTTCTTATTCATTTTATCCACCTCCGGGGTTCTGAGACACATTTGTGCCTGTCCTAGATTAGAGGTGAAATATTAACTGAATTGATTAAAGAACTGGTATGCAGGCAAAGCTAATCCAAGCAAGTTTTTTAAAGGTGTTGAGTTGTATTTAGTAATAACACCTAGAATTGATATAACACTACAATTTAAAAACTCTTTCACATACATTGTTTTAGAGAGAAATGACACAGCAAATAGAAAGAGGTAGGTTTTGGGACAGGTTTTGAAATGCAGACAGACGTATGCATTTAAACTAGCGGATGCAGGATCAGAGGGCTTGAATGAAGGTCTAAAAGGCACAGACAATAGTTTTGGGAAACTGCGGAGGTATAAGGGTTTACGAAAGGAGCTTTCTTTCCTCCTAAAGCTGTGGCATTTGATTGATTGGTTGATTAACTAACTGTTTACTAACAGGGTTACTTTGCAGAAAAGGGGGCTTTGGTTTTATAGCCCTGAGTGGTAGTATAGAACCTAGTGGAAAACATCTAGGCCTGAGAGTCAGACGCAGACTCACTGAGCCTGGTTGCTTTTCTCTTTTCCTTCACATTTCCACCTTTGAAGTCCCAATCACGAAAGTAAATGGATTAGGTAACATCTACAAAAGGAAGCGAGCAGGAAATAGGTATGGTTCCCCTCACCAGTGAAGAGCAATATGCTATCAATCATACAAAAATTATAAAACTTCACATAGATTTGGACACCACATGCTATGCAGGTTGCATTAAAAGGTCCCAATCTACTGAGTCAGCTACGAAAAAGCCAGGTAAACATTTTAGACACAAAGGTTGGAGCACATATCCTTGCAATCAAAGCAAGAAGAGATTCCATTATGGCTGATTTACGGTTGGGGGCTTTGAAGGGGCTAATGTTATCTCCGGGTGGACTGAAAAGTGTGGACTCACAAGGATGAAGGGCCATCTGATCAAAAACAGAATGAAGAGTGCTGAGGACTATGTATTATTGGTTTTCTTAATTTGCAGCTCAAGCTACTCCGAGACTCAAATAATGAAACTCTCCTGACATAAAAGGTCCAGTAGAAGTCATGAATTTTTGTATTTTGTCCTAGTTGTGGTGTTTAGCATCTCTTAAATGAAAAATTCATCGATAATTTAGACAATTTGGGATCTACTTTTTGGCCTACTAGGCACTTTGTTCTCTCTGGCAACTTGTTGTTTGGCTCTGAAAACAACCAAATGCTCCTTTTCTCTTGTAACCAGCCTCCCCGGGAAGCACATGCATCACATTAATTGCCCTCCTGTTCACCAGAGACCCATCACACAAAGCTGCTCTGAAAAGTTAACTGTGTAGGGACAGTTGCTTAACTAAGAGTCAGAAGAAAGATAGGCGGCTGAGCTGAAATTTGGCTTCGACTCAGTATTTCTTACTGTAGCAGAAGGGAGTGTGAAGGTCTTGGCAAACGATGGTGTGAAAGTCAGTTCCAGGAACAAAAGGCCGGTGCAGTGGTTTTGGAAATAGGTGGGTTTGAATCTGTATTTTCTAGATGCTTGAATTTACGGAGCTTCGATTTGCACCTCTGTAAAACCTGCTTAATATCGCCTACTTTGCAAGGCATTTCCCTTTTTCACTTCCCATTTGTGTTCCTGGGTATTTCAATCCCTTAAACACCAAGCCTGTTATTCTAGGTAGCTACCCCATAGCTTCCTTCTTTCTTCAGCACGCCTTTGGAAAACTGAATGTGCAAGATCTCTAAGTTTCTAAATATTTCCTGAATGTTTTATTCCCACATTACATCATATCATTTACTCCATTAAATTCAAGAATGTGGTAAAAATATCAACATACTCTCTTTAAAAATAATGATCATTTTATTAATAATGAACTTGATGGGGAAAGACCTGGTGGTTTCCAGTTGGTTCAGCCTGCCGCCTGCCACCACCTTTCCTTGCTTCTCCTTTTCTTCTTGGAATGCACCCCTGTTCCTGCCTCGGCTAATCTTCAGAGGCCTTTCCTGGTCACTCCTCTACAAAAGCCACACTTAATCATTCTCTATTTATTACCCCATTTTAGTCTTTGTTTAGCATGTATCCTGACTTGACATTTTCCTTTGTGTGTGTGTGTGTGTGTGTGTGTGTGTGTGTGTATGTGTGTTTACTGTTAATCTCTCCCCACTAGAATATAAACTTCACACGAGCAGGGACCTATCTGTCTTGTTCCCTTCAGTATTACCAAGGTCTAGAATGGTACTTGGTGCGCTGTATGTGCACAGCTGATACTTAATGAATGAGTTGAGAGCAGCTTTTTGCAAGCCCTGTACTTGTTGTATGTAAGAGTATGGGGTGGGGTGGATGGGTGACTAAAAAGATAGAAAATACTATCACTTTTCTCATTCACCTTTACCTATCCCCACATTTTATTTATTTATTTATTTATTTATTATTATTTTTTTAAAGATTTTTATTGGGGATTGGGGAGATGGGAACAGCGCTGGGGAATTGGGGGAAGGGGAACAGACAGGTTGCTGTCATTTTGTTCTTCAGTCTAGTTGTGGAGGACGTTGCTTCACTGGCCCAAGT